>NW_026623905.1:221082-250169 GCF_030028575.1 Malurus melanocephalus | reverse complement strand
AATCATCTTTTTTATAGTGCACATCGATTTTCAGCAGCCTCAGTTAAAAGTAAATTATTGCCTTCCTTTCCAAATACACATACCTGAACTTGCAGTAACAGTAAGCTTTTTGATCTGTTCTTATGAGACAAAAAGAGTAATATAATTTSCATTCAGTTCTACAGGCATAAAAAAGTTAACAATAGAAAACYCCAATCCTACTTACTATTGCTACCTGGCTTAAAAAATATGCTCTAATGACACATTCTGAAATAATCATTTTAACTGCAGAATGTACAGTATTCTCACTATCAAGAACATACCCTTAAAATTTTAATTTAAACTGTCTGCGAATACAAAATGTACCAACATTTGTAGCCAGTAGCAACTATGGAGAATATGAAAATAATTTTTATCAGGAATATRTGCAAAAACATTTTGGCAGCATACTGTCTTTCAATATTTATGTTGAAAATATTTATACCATTGACAGCACTACTTAGAGGACTTTTTTTTTTCTATGAAAATGCTACCATGTGGGGGAAAAAAAATCAAAACAGAGAAACTCTTTTAAAAAAATTAAACCATTAAAATGCATCATCTTCCAGTGTGTTCTGTGCAGAAAGATGAGTTTAACAATTAGGTCACAAAAATGCTCCACAGAATACTGCAGCAGTTTTTAGCAAATACATCCTCAGGAGTATAGTCCTAACTATAGCTTGTATAAAAATACTAGACTTGGATATGAACTCAGAAAGTGGCTATTGCCAGTGGTGACACTGTGAATGCCACCAGTGACACTCACAGAAAAAGTCAACTGGTGTCTGCAGAGGATTTTTTATTACACTTACACTGCTTTCCAAAGATTTATCGGTGCATTAAAGTCAGCCCAGGGTTGTATTCCCAAACTGTAGCTGTACAGAGCAGCCTATGGCCTCAATTACAAAAGAACTTTGTTCCCCCAAAGAAAAATAATGTCAGAACTCAATAGTCTGCTGAATGTTCTTCCTATAATCACACAAGTAAAGTACCAGGGCTCAATAACAATATAGTTGTCTGTTCTGGGGTACAGCCAGGACAGAAAAAAAAAAAAAACAAAACAAAACAAAAAAACCCAAACAAACAAACAAAAAAAAACCCCACACCTGGTTTTGAGTGAACTGTAGGACACAGAAAATGGCATTAGGAGAGCAAGACCACAATCAGCTAGCAGGGAATATTTGTAGAAATACAAATATTGTAGAAGTATGGATATTGAACCATGTCCCAGCCATATGAGCATCTCTTGTTGCACCCATTTCTTCTTGAAAGGACTTCCTGAAAGCACATTTTACAGCAATGTGAACCTTTCAGTGCCTGACTGCTGCCAGCTCCATCAATRCCATACCAATCCCACAGAGGAGGTTTTATATTCCCAGCACATATTCCAGTGTCCCATAACTGCAGCAGAGAGTTGGGATTGGGAACTCTGGAGCTGTCCTAGGTTAGCTGAGTATTGTATTCCTATCATCTGCTTATGTCAGAGGAAAGTTAAACAACCCTTCTGTAACTGTACATTAGTCGAGACTGCTCTGGTTTGTTTGGTGATGTTCCTCCCTTCAAGGACAATGGGAGGGAAAGGGACAAGACACACACGTTTTTTTTTTTTTTCTCGGGAGGCTCTCTCGGGATCAGCGGTGGAAAAGAAGCTGTCTGCTCTCTGGGACTGCTCCTTTTTCTCCCTTTCTTTAGACTTGTTTTTCCTCGAATTTTTTTTTCGTCACCTGAGAATTGGAGGATTCTCATGGCACGACAGGCGAGAAAGATCCTTCAGTGAACCACCGGAGAGAGACTCTGTCCAACCCCTCTGGGGGCCCTGGAGGGGAAGCCACTCCCAGGAGGGAAGAGAAAGGCTTTGGGATCAACAGCTGATTCCACAGGGGTTTTTTTTTTGTTTTGTTTTGTTTTTATAATTTTAAATAAATAGGTTTTTTTCCCTTTTCTTTTCACTTTCCTCTCTGTGGAAAAGTTTGTCTCTAGGACCCGGGTGGGGAAAGGAGACGGGGGGAGGTTTTCTGGAACTTGGGAGTGTTTTGCTCCTGTTGAGTTCGTTCAAACCACGACAGGAACACAGATCCAAGAGCACTCTGGATGTGGGATGCCAGTGCCCAGGTCACAGGACCAAATGTGCCACTCACAAAGCCAGAGCCAGTGAGGAGCAGTTTCCACAACCATCTGTGACTTACAAGTGACACTGACAGTGTTCCCTTTCCTTTCTTGGGCACAGTCAATCAGATTTAATGCTTTCAGCTAAAACAAGCAGGTTGACTTTAAATTAAAGTAGAAAAACTAGCATAGTTTAGTTCTCTTATCATCTAGCAGACAGGTAGCTGCTGAACAGTGGCTTCTGCTGCAACTGAAATTCCACTGGATCATGATACAGGTGTGCTTAAGTGTGAAAATTTAATTTAAAGGAAAATTATTTAAAGTTTGGCAGAAACATGAAGCAGCCAAAGCTTCCACTGCTCTAACACAGATGTGACAATGATTTGTTAGTTGTCCTGTCCTGCCAGAGACAGAAGTGAAACTGGATGCCCAAACTGACACACCACAATATTTACACAGGAATGTGTTCATCAAAGTGGTGTGTGTTTCACACATCAATGCTGACCAAGCCCCAGCCAGCAACAGAAARGAGATTCCATGGACAAGAGCATCCAGATTCGTTCCCTCGGGGAAAGATCACGTTCCCTCCACGTTTCATTTCTGCAATACTCCACTTCCCTGACACAGGCAATATCAAATATTTCTCTGTGTACCTGCACATCTATGTAAAAACAATAACACAAATACCACCATATAATCTCTGCACAAATTCTATTGTAAAGGGACTTGCAAACTGACCAAAGTATTTTTTTCTTTTGAAGGGATCATGACAATTTAGTTCCTTTCTCAATCTTTAAGAGATTGTAAAAACAGGATAGGGAATTATACTGAAATTTTGAGAGGGTAGTGGGAGGACAGACTACAATTGCCAAGTGTATGATCCCCTGGTCCTGGCAAACTACAAGTAGTTTAGGACAGAACTAAATTACTTCCATAAAGACTTCCATGAACATTTCTGAATAGCCCTAAAGAGCTTTTAGATGCAAACCCCAACCACCTGTAAAATTAAATACTTGTGTTAACACTCATCAGAGCTTCATAAAAAAAGAAAGCCCAAGGATTCAGAAAGGATCAGAAACATGATTTGAGAATTGTTATTCATCTCCTCTTCCATTAAAGCACATACATGATAGCAACCAAAGGAAGCTGAAGAAAAAGTTTATTTCCATTGAAATTTATGGTCTTGCTTCACTGCTTTTTTGTTCAAGTCAAGCATCATAAGAAAATAACAATACTGTTTTAAACAAAGATTTTGCGGATGGAAGTTGAAACACTTTAGAAATACTGCCTCCTTCAAAGACAGGAGGCCTCAAATGAAATACCTGTGCTCACAAAAACCTGGCTGGATACGAAACAGTGCAGGAAAAAAAATAAAACAAACAGAAGAATTTGCAATGTCATTTTTCTACTTAGAGGTGGTTTGGTTTGGTTTKKKKTTTGGTTTGGTTTTCCCCCAAAATAAGAAGCCATCTACTGCAAACTCCATTTTGGATGCATACACTCCAAATATTCAGACACCCCAAGTTCAGTATTTCCTATGAGCTGGAATTTACCATCTCCCAACAAATCCTAAGATATTCTGTGCACGTTGAACTCTCCTCACTAATTGTACAGCAAATTACAAAAGTCTGTTCTTCCATTTTTCTAAACAAAGATTTAAGTTAGGATGGCTATCTAAAAAGGCATCATAATCTTAAGTGTAATAAAATCATAATCTTAAGTGTATACACTTCCAACAAAGCAAGATATGATCTTGTAAATGTATCTGTCATGTTTCAGAGGAATTTTAGCGAAATCTCCTCTAAATTTCTGTACTCTAAAGACAAAAAGAGTTCCCACRTGTCAATTATGTGGACTTGGTTTGGCACACTGGAGTTTCCACAGTAAGAAAGCTAATGTATAAAAGCCAAGTGTTATCGATTACAAGATTCCACAAAAAGCCAATTCCAACTCAAAGGTGTTAAATACAYTAAACCTAGCAGCTTCTACATGCAACAGATTGATAATTGGCCATAGTCACCTMTTTTTTTTTTCCATTATCAATATTTACATAAGTTCTGATGAATTTTAGCCAACAAACAAAAATTTTGGGAATCCACAAGTCTAGCACATATCAAATGTGTCCTGTCTGTAAGGAATATTCAAAGTATATGCAATGTGTCAAATAAGCCTTCAAGTAAAGAAACTACTACATGAGAATAGATTGTTAATCAAGAATCCTATACCATCCTGAGTCTGTACCTCCCTGTTTTCTTCTTAGAGTATTTTCCCCTTTTATCACTGATTTGATTGTATTTCACTGTCTTATCACTGATACAACCAGAAAGAGTATTGTGGAGAGTACTGATTTATTTGAGCAATAATATATTCTCCTGCACTTGGTAGTTGGTTCCAAMAGGACTACCTTAAGCCAAAATAGGCTCTTGAATTACATATGGGCTCTTGAATTACATATGAGTACTGCATACAGTGCAAATTCTGAAATACCCAAAAGAGGAATATGTTTTTGCCTGCTTGTTTACACTGGAAATATTTTAGACACACAGGCTTTTCAAGAAGATTAAGGATGGARTTTTCAGGGAAGTTTAGAAGACATTGTCTAAATCCATTGAATATTAATAGAGGAGTCATTGGAACACAAGTTTGTTTGGGATGGAAGAGACCTTAAAGATCACCTAATGTCCAACCCCCTGCCTTGGGCAGAGACAACCCAACAAAGCTTTAAAAACTGCCAGGGATGGGGCATCTACAGCTTCTTTGGACAAATTGTTCCAGTCCCTCACAAGACTCACAGCAAAGAATTTCTTCTTAACATCTAGTCTAAACTTGCCCTCTTTCTGTTTAAAGCCATTCCCCTTGGCCTATCAATAAAGACCCTCAAAAAAATTCCTCTCCAGCTCTCTTGTAGCCCCTTTAGGTATTGGAAGGTGTAGAAATTGTCCCCATCACCTTCTYTTCTCCAGGCTGAACAGCCCCAGGGCTCTCAGCCTGTTCTCCAGCCCTGGGGTCATCTTTGTGCCTCCTCTTCACCTGGTCCAGGTTAATCCTTCTCATGTTGGGGGGAGTTATGACCCTTAGTTACAGAGCTATTTAAGAATAGATCTGTCCTGTAAGGCATAACTGACACAGAAGATTCACWCAGCTATTTAATCTCAAGAAACCACTATTCAAATGACAATTTTCTGAACATTAGCTTTCACTGACTTCAGGCCTAATCAATGTTGTTTTTTTTATTCTAAAAATCTGGAAGGTATTTATTTACATTCCAGACATCCTGCCAGCAACAAGTAGAATAATCCTGTYATGCATGTTTTCTACCAAATAGCAAAAAATCAAAATAATCACTTAAAATTCTTTGATTTCACTGCCAAACAAAATACTATGAAGATTAAGCATCACTACAAGCAGAGGTTGTCAATAGACAACTTAAAACTATTTGACACCCAGTATTAGGACAAATACATAATGAAAATCAATATAAATCACTTAACTATTTTCCTACTTGGTCATGCTGCTTATTTGAAAGCCTCTTCCTGAAAAAACAGCTTTTCCATAGTTATTAAAATGTGATTCTTGTAAAAAGTATTATCTAACAAGTTAGATTTTTAAACCAATTGTATGGAACTTCTCTTCCTCATATCTGTAGTTATTCTTTGAAATATAAAGTACAAAAGACAGATATTAACTTAAATTTGACAGATTAAATACACTGAGATAACTGAAAAAATTTTTTAAAAGGCTTTAACTCTAAAAGAAGTAAGAGTTAAGATTTTTTTTAATTTTATATTTTGAGTCTTCATTTACAAGACATCACCTTAATAACAGCTACATATGAATAAGACTTCCCTACAGTTTTAGAATTAGATATTAAAAAAATTTAGTCAGTTATTTCTRTGGTCAATACTAGTGATATAAATATGATGAGTTACATTTGATATGTACGATATGTTCATTTGATATGTATGATATGTTAGGGGAAGCAAGTTGTCCTGTATTTGTAGATGGTGAGTAGTATATCAAGTGTGAAAAAAAAAAAAAAATCAAAAAACAGTAAAAACAAAATGTAGAATCTTCAGAATTATTTATCTTCTAAGCAAGAATCACTGWAAGGAAAAATATGTCTTCCCAGAAAAACAGATTCCTAGAACTGGACAGTAAATTCCTCATGACAGGGCCTGGACTACAAAAGGATTTACTTAGACTCTTGTCAAATTCTGCAGAATCCATTGAAAAAAATAAAATATTTGGGATCTATATATTGAAGAGTGAATAAAGTGTACATTTGCAAAAGTAACATGAGAGGTGCTACTACATTTCCTAGAAAGAAAATCCTAGTTTACTTTTAYTGTGGAAAATCAACACGAGAATACAAGAAAATTACTTGTATACAATATCAATGATGACAACTATTTAAATTATATTGTTGATACAACAAAGAAAAGAGTAAGTAGATGTGTGATTTAGTCTATTAATAAATATATTCACTATATTAAAATAAGTTTGTCTTAGCTCCCTGTGGTCCTTTTGTATTGTCCTAGAAATACAACCAATAGCTTTTTCTGTGCCTGTGAAAATACTTCACTTATACTAAAGCCAAGACATCCAAATCCTACACTAAATATTCCATCCAATAAGGTAAGAAAACTCATTTTAAGGCTTGTCAAAACATTACTGTCAGTGTTAGGGGTAAGAATCTGATCTTTCCATCAAATAAATGCAGTGTAGATGTGCTAAGAACACTAGAATAAATACCTAGCCAASTGGAAATGTTCAACTTGACAAGGCAACTTCACAGCACCATCAGAAATTGTTGGAAAAACCAGCTAGAACAAGCACTGAATGTTTAATGATGTGCTTCTTCAGATGTTTATATTTTAATAGCCAAAATAATAACGTTCTAAAATGTTTTTCAAATTAAATTGAGGTCATAAGCTCTCCTAGTGCAGAAAAATAGAGAAATCACCCATCAACTGTATATGAAAGGTAATCATGGGATACAACACTTGTAAACAAGCTATATGGCCAAAACAACATTAAAATTCACCCTGACTTGCTCAGATATATCAAATTACAATGCATAGCTCAAAAGACACCTTCTCATCAGTTAWGGCCCACACATGTACAGTATATTTGATACCAAACTTCACTGGAGGGTATAGTGAAATATTACATTGATTTGTGCAGAGGAGTTGATGTAAAATGGCCTAAAGCTGGAAGCAGAGYCCCGTGTGGAATGACAAAACACAACTTTTAACAAATGCACTAATAACAATGGGCCAGGCTATTTTTTTTGACTATTAAAATGCTTACATGAGCAAATGTAAGTAATACCATATATTGACTTTTGCTACTCTCAAGAAACTATATATTTTGGAAAAAGAAAAGCTCCTTTCTATACTGGTAGTCTGCTCTTTWCTCTTAAAGCCTTACCTCAGAAAAAGTAAATTCATTTTAATAGTTTGCTAACCCTAAATAAAATCACTGGGAACTAACAAGTACCTGCTCCAACAAGGAGCAATTTGCAGAGTATTAGTTTTCTTRCCTATCATACCTGAAAGGTTTTTTTTAAGTTTCCAAGTTTAAAAACCTGTCTTTTAATTAAGTTAATTACCCTAGTACCCTTATGGGAATTTCACATGCTTGTTTTCTTCAAAAACATGCTCTACACTTTCCAGTACGTTTGGAAAGTAATAAATTTTCCMGCTTCCTGGAAGTATTTTTGATCTTATACCCACAAGGGCACAACACTTCCAAATCCCTGCATCCCTCTGACCCAGAACTTCCATTGTACTTAAACCAACTGTTTATTAACTGAGCATGGATAAGCAGAAAATACCCTAATGGGTCTCTCAAGCCACAGCCATTGAGCCTAACTTGATATATCCTATAATACTCAGATTATCAGGGTTTAGATTAACACTTCAGAACTATGTGGCTTCAAAAGAGAAAAGGAAAATTGAGATGTTAGAAGAGATAATGATTTATAAAAACACATTTTTTCTACACATGCTAATGTGCCACAACACCTCTATCTCCAATTGACACAGAACATAGTTATACATACCACAGTTTGGTGGTTAACTTGAATCACTTCATCCCCAGCATGGATTTTCTTGCACCGATCTGCAGGTGACTGAATTTAAAATAAAAGAGATGATCAAGAATAAAGGTCTTACCAGTCATCATCTCTCTTTCAACAGCATGATTGCTAAGCTATGGAAATCAGGTTAGAATTGATAATGACATTCTACTGTGAAATAAAGAATTAAAGAAATATTTCATAAATCAGTTTGTTCTTGTTGGAGAAAAATGATATGTACTATGCTACACAATAAAATCACATGTTAARAAAGGTATGAATATATATGATAACMGAGTCCTAARGATTTCTTTTGAATTTCATCCTGCCAGAAGGATGCTTTAATCTGCCTGACATCTCTTAAGCCTCAAAAGCCAATCTTTGGCTGAGTTTTGAACCTGCCAAGACTAACTGGCAATTCTTCATCAAAAAAATTGTCATAAAATTGTCTTTTTATTCTGCAACATTTCAATATGTTGCAGAGAGCTTCAGTAAATTAATGTTCTTCAAAGAGCACACCAGAAGAGAAGATTAGGTTAGGTACAAACTACGAAGAAKGAGTAAATTAATGGTAACTTTGGTTTTGGAACATTATTAGGGTGAAAGAAATGCAACCACCTTCAAAATCCTACAGTGATCACACTTTCAAAAAAGCAAAGTAGCTTTGTACTTTGTTTTTGCCTCAAAAAAATAGTCAGTAACAAAAAAGCCCCCCAAAAAAAGCCACAAGAAAAAACCCTCATCCATAAAGTGATACCCCCACAAGTTTTCCCTTCTTTTGTCTTCACAGTAGACCAACTGTCTTCTGAGGGGAATACCTCTAAGTTTAAAGGAAAAAGAGTTCCTTCAGTTTTTCAGTCACACCTCAATTTTTCTCACAATACTGTGGCTGCCAGAAGGCACTTAAAATTGACTCCACAGTAGAAAGTGACTGACAGTTTGAAAAAAAAAAAAAAACCAACCCAAATGAAACATGATGCTCAGGAGCAGATTTCCAAAAAAAAATGCTACAAATTTTATGGAATTAAATTCATTTCCATGTGAGATAACAGGTCATCCAAAGAAAATGCTCCAAGCCTGAAATGCAGACTTTTTGTAATAACCTCTAATATCCCCATTCAAAACAAATCCCACAGCAATGCTGTGACTTTCTAGTTCAACTGCACATAATTCATGGCCTAAGTTAAGGACAGTGTTCAAATGAAAGATATCCAAGAGACACAAGAGGCTGAAAGGGTCACTAATGATTGAGTCCTAGCAGACATTGCACAGAACATCCYAAATCAAACTGGGCTGGTAAGAATGTAATTTTACTTATATAAAGAACTGCAGCCTTGACATTTGGGCACTRCTGAAGCAATAAAGGTATTGGCTGAGAGAATGGTGGAAAAACTTGAACACTGGTGATTATGTTCTAATAATCTGTCTTATGTCTGTCATTTCACTACTCACACTTACTAATTCATACCTCTAAAATCTTTATTATCCTCCTATGCAATACAGCTCTTTTAGCTCAGATGTGGTTACACCTAAGAGTTCTAAAATRCAAATGCAAGTGAATCCTATGTCATTACCTTTGCATTCTTCAGGACTTTATTATGATGCAACCTTTGCTTTACAGTGTCTCCAGCATCTGCAGCTTAAATATTGTCCAAACAGGTATTCTGTGTAGCAGTTTGCCAAGCCATTAAAATATGGTCTCATAAACTTCAAACTGGAAAAGTCTATTTTAAAAAAAGCCTCATGGCAATWATGCCTCAAACACACTGCAAGGTGAGGTAAAGATAATTTATAAAGGCATGTCAAGGCTGTGGTCTTATGAAGAGATTGCAACTCCTGTTTCTTATTGCTTTTTCCTCTCCAGTAAAGAACAGACCTTGCTGGGAAATAGTATCTTTTATCATGGTTATTTAAGGAAAACACAGGAGAATCGATAAGGTCTGTGTTTTTTAGATATATATGCTGATCATTAAGCACAGCATCCACTGATGAAGTCCTACTATCATGTTGCCATCCCACAACTGTATCTTCATCAGCAGGAACTCAGCTCAACAAGGAGCTGAAKTGATGTCACTGAGGCTCACACATCAATAATTACAAACTATTCAGAATTTGCTACTAGGATTTACTCTTCAGAATAGATTTATTGTTGTCCTTTATGCTAAATGTTGTCTTTTTCCTATYCCCCTGGTATACTCACACTGTCTGAAATCCAGTTTAGAGCCCCTGGAGGACAATTTCTGTGTGCTCACAGAGGAAATTTTGGTGTTATTTCTTCTGAAAAGTCTCTCTTCCCTGCRATCTAAGGGCACCATGCAAAATCAGCCAGATCACAGCAAGTGGTGACACCGGGAGCACACCCCTCAAAGCCACATTCCTGCTGGAGATGCACTGCATGCTATTATTTTAGAAAAACACTCTTTTTTTTACTGAAAAACCAAAGGACAAAATGATCTTACTTGAAGGACACATTTGGTTTGTGCATTAAAAGAATCTCTCCAACATGGTCGAGAAGGGCTATTCARCAAGAAAGCTAAAGTCATTTCCTGGACCAATACACCCTTTAGATTGTTATTACTTGCAAAAAAAAGACAGAAGACATGAACTGGAAAGATCAGCTTGCTCTAATGCTACAGGGCCACCAGAGAAAATCTCTTASAGGGCAGTGACCTGTGAGGAATATTGCCCTCTCTCAGGTCAAGCTTTAGAGCTCAGCTGCTTTGATCTGCAGAGCTGATTCTGGGGGAGATGACCTGTAATGCCAAGCAGCAAGAATCCAAACACTAACAGGCTTTGCAGCTGGACATCAAAAACACCTCAAATGCCAGACAGAAAGAGCAGAACTGTCACTACAAAACTACACCCTTACATTAATGTGGAGAGCACTACCATGATATGTGTTTAATATAGACACATGTTCTCCTCCATATTTCAGATAAAAAAAAGTGTCACTGTCTCACTTGGAAGAGCAGATTTGGAAATTAAAAGGATATAAAATTTTGTTCAAATGGAAGAGAATTTGGATTCTTTTTTCCTAGAGATTAAACTGTATTGCAAAGAGTAAACATGTCAAGAGCAGCAGGTCTGATAACGTGTGCATGACTGTGATCTTGTTCTGGCCACATTGCTTAGATCTTTCTCTTTCCATCTACCATGATACTGTGTTTAATATAAACACATGTTCTCCTCCATGATCTTTCAGACAAAAAAAGTGTGTCATTGTCTCACTTGGAAGAGCAGATTTGGAAATTAAAAGGATATAAAATTTTGTTCAAATGGAAGAGAATTTGGATTCTTGTTTCCTAGAGATTAAACTGTATTGCAAAGAGTGAACATGTCAAGAGCAGCAGGTCTGTGATCTTGTTCTGGCCACGTTGCTTAGATCTTTCTCCTCCCATCTACCAAAATCAAAACTCTGTGTTGTGTCTGGTGTGTGTGTATGTTAAAGAAAGCAGCTAGAAACTGTGTTCTTAAAACAGGAGACACTCTTCTTTCTCTAAAGCACTACTCATTTTCACAAATGAGYACAAACACACAGCAGCTTTTTACACACAACAGCCTTTTCCCTTGACAACAGAGTGCAGATTCTTGGTCTGCTGTGAGCACCTCCAGGGTGTCACAGTGAATGAAAGAGTCAGTAACAACAGCACAAAAGTCATCATGATTGAAGCTTCCTGGCACAGCTTTAAATTATATTCATGAATCACAAAAGAGAAGAGTTTTGAGGGAATGCATTAAGATTTTATTTTTATCTTTGCCCCTGGGAAATTAAATCCATTAGTAAGTTATGGAAAGAAATTGTTCCTTCTTTAATTTGAGAGATTCTGCAAAATCTCTTCTACAGAGAACTGTAAAAATTGTTCTCTTTATTTCATATATTTTCCAGATTAAGCTCAACTATAGTTCTATTTGGTTTGTTTAGTTTTGCTAATTTTGCTAATGATGTCTGTAGCTGTAGGCCTGACTCTCTAKAATTTTTATTTTCCTTGAAATTCCTTACATTTTTCTTTTTCTAAGACAGGTGGCATTCACATAAATTCTAAACAAGTATTATCTATTGGTTATAACCCGTGGATATCCTGCCCACAGCAGAAAACAGAAAGGAAAAAGGCTATTAAATTGCAGCTCCTATGAAAGGATGAAAAAGATATTCTTTTTTTTTATTGAGATGTTAACAGAACCTCACTGCAGATCAGATGCAGCAGCTGTAAATGCCATGTAGGTAGTYTGCACGTCCCAAAGGATGACACAGTATCATGATAAAAGAGTTCATTTTAAGAAAATGCCATCAAAATMTTTGAAAGGAATTGCCTAAACCATTATGGAACAGTTCACTGTTGTTTAGTGATTGAAGATTAATTGAAGATCATGGATAGATGTCTTTTCCCCCAAAATTATCATTTTGTTCAGCTCCTAACAGACAGCCAGTTCCCTAAATATGGTGTACAAGGAATGGAGGCTGTATTTCAAAAGCTTTTGAAAAGTAGTCTATTATATTTTACTTGCTCTTTAATGCCTTCAGCGAGAATTAGTACACTGGTAATAAATGTTCCTTTCCATAGGCATTACTCAGAAGTTCATGCAGAAATACATAGTTATTTGTCAATGTGAAGGAATATCCATTTCCATGCACTTATTTATTACAGAATGAAGCTTGATAGATGGAAAATATAAAAGCTGTTTGTCTAACACTGCAGCAAACTACAGCATAACAGCCTAAACATAATATAGACATTTATCTTTTATTCACAGAGCAAAGTAACTCCAAGACAGCTGCTTCCTGTCTTGATCAACTAGAACATTTTAGGTGTCTTGCAAGAACAAATCAAGACTGATTCTCTTGGTCCTTAACTGGGAACAACCCTTTCAATTCTGAGGTAAACAAGCACAAGCATCTCTGCTGTCCAACATGCCATTGGTTCTTAACAGCCAACTAGCACAAGTTTGCAAGCAAAATGTATTTTATAGCAAAGGGAAAGCATTAACCACAGGTAAGGTCAAAAAGGCTTCCAGGCCTGAACATACAGTATTAACAATACTTACATTTTCTGTTGTTCCAGTAATTACATGAAGACCATCATATGTTGACTTAATGTACATACCCTAAGAAAAAGACATCATGGGAAAGAATTTTTAAAGTGTTTCACAAACCATCACCATCCAAACAAAACTTGCATATGTCTTAAAGAATCTCTCTTTTCTTTTTGATTTCTTTAAGATTTGTGGACTTTAATGCATGCCATGAGGAATTTGTCTCTGGGTAGGAAAGTGCTTTTCCATATACTTCAAGAATAGTCCAAATAATTTTGGCCCTAATTAGCAATAAAAAACTGAAACTTTTACCATGGTTATGTCCATAAATACTCCCCAGGTTTTTTTGTTTTTTTTTTTAATACACTTCTTCAATTACAAATACAACAGTGCCTTACAAAAAGCCCCAGGATTACAAATTGCCTTAGTATGACCAACACRTCCATTTTGCTTTGAAAATTATATTGAGTTTTAAAAGACCTGGAATCTTCAGTAGGCAACACTGCAAACACAACTTTGAAACTCCTAACCTGTGTGGAATTGTGCCTGCAAAATGGCTGTGAGACCATCTCATAGCCCCACTCATCCCAGCAAACACTTCAGCTATAAAACTCAATGATGAAAACTTCAACATCAACTTTGTTTGCTATCCCACTTGTTTCAAAAAATATGAAAAAGGGTGGATAGCTTATAAACAGACAAAAGTTCCTGCATGGGTAGTCCAAGACAGTGTCTCAAATATGCCTTTCCACCAAGCTTTAATTCAAACATTTTAACAGCACTATGACACCAGGAGAAGGAAAAAAAGGAGAAATAATTGGCATATACTGAGCATTCAACAATTTCTGAGGAATCTCCTTTCCCTCAACCTTTCCCACTTCACTGAAAGCAGGGAAACATTGAGAGTCTGMATAAACATCCTCTTCATAACCTACTTTTTCTCTTTTTAATCAGAGTGCCTAGTTCAGGAGCAGAATGCACTCACTGCTGAGTAAGAATGGTGAACAGGCAAAGAAGACACATCAAGCTGGACTAATCTAGTTGGGGACCAGAACTGACAGACATTTTGGTAGCAGAAACAAGGAAGCATACCTCAATTAACAAAGTGGATAATATCCCCAGTAAAACAAACCAGGGACTTTCTCAGTTTCTCAGAAGAGGGGCTCAAAAGTGAACTCCTAAATTGTTCTGCACAATTACACAGTGTTAATGGAATCAAACCCAGTTGTTGTGCTGGAAGGTAACAAATCCAGAATTTCCTTATTACTACACACAAATCCCTGACATCATCCTTCAACTTCCAGCTCCTCTGTGAACCCTCAGTAATTTCTCCATTGATTGGCGCCATCACACAGCTTTTGCTTAACTCAAATACAGAATGGCTTTTTCATGCATTTATCCTCACAACACCCCTGTGAGGTAGGGARACACKAATATATACACATCTTAACTAATATACAGATATCTGACAGGAGGCATCACGAGCCACACAAGAGGCTGAGATATGTTGGTATCTGTTCCTTGGTACACACACCCACCCTCAAACCACCACCACCACCAAGCAGGGCTTCAACCCCTCTCAGATACAGATCTAAGTGCAAAATGGCAAAACCTAAAATGACAGAGACCATGGTGACAGGAACCTTGAGTCAGGTCCCCACATAGAGCAATTTCAGAAAAGCCACATCTTCATTTTTATTAACAGTGCTGCTTTCAACCTTGAACGTCAGGGTGAAAGCCAAGGGAAACGTCTCACAATGGTTACACAACATTTAGTTTTGTGCAAAGCTTTATTCCAAAGGATAGTAAGTTCATCCAAGTGTGCTACCATTCCAGAGTGCAATTCACATCCAATCTAGTCTTTTTCCACAAATTTGAAAGACTTTGAAAATGCAAAAGAGGAGAAAGAACTTTTGCAGAGTGTTCTGTAAAGGCTAGGATCAAGATTTTGCACACATTAAGAAAGAGGGAAGAAGAAAGCGAAAAAAATCCACCCTAGATTGCATTTATTCCACATGTGCAAAATTAATAAATACTACATTTGTACTGTGTCACATTAATTTTGCAAGAACAAACATAATTCCTGTTATGAAGCAGGTTTTAAATGAGGGGAGGTAACATTTTGCAACACAAAAATGAGCCCCTTTCAGCCACGTTTCTTCACTCCTCGTTTTAAGTGAACAATATATGGGAAATTGTATAGAGAAAAGAAYGTTTCTGATTTCCAATTATTTGATCTGGAATGGAAATAAGAATACCACAGGCATTTACAAGTTTTTTCTCTCTCTGCCTCCTTGTGGCTGCACAATATCAACAGTACTTTTAGCAATCAAGAATACAGGGGAGATCAGTGTGTGCTCTGTCCATTTGCACTGAAAGAAATTGGTATTSAAAGATAAGTCCCTAAGAATTTACAAGAATCAGTTACACCAGATAAAAGGAAAGAGAATTCCATTTATAAGACTAAAATAACCATAAGCTAACCAATCTAGTAATCAGGAATAAATGTATGCCTGGATTAAAAAAATTAGTAACTCATGCTTAATTACATGAGAAGATCACCCTGATCAGCTATGGGAGATCTCTAATTCCACACCAATCATTACAATTTGTCTTAGTGATTGAGTTAAGGGTTAGAAAAGAGACCTTTTGTGGGTTTTTTTTTTCTTTTTTTTCCTTTTTCTTTCTTTGTTTCTGTTTATATTTTTTTTAAGAATGAAAACAGAATGTGATCTATTTCTAACATATTTCGTGCAATGCTGGATGGAAAAGGAAAGAAGATACAAATTCCATTTTATCACACTTATAATTGAATTTTTACTTTCACTCCATTTTCATGGAGCAAAATTGCATGTGTCCCTTTAACCTCAAACAGCTCTCAGAATGCTGTTCATAACTCTTTCCCAGCTCTTCCAGTATTTCAAACCAAAAAATTCAGGAGAAATATCAGGAATAGTAGTACATTGGATTCCTGGAAAGGGAATCATCAGTGCACTTCAATCAGCTGCCACACCTTGCTGTACCTATGACTTGTATTTTATGAGTGATTTTTTTACATAACAAGTTTCTTCTTTTTTTTACATGACAAGTTTCTTTTGTGTTTGCTTCAGGAAGCAAAAAGGAGCCCCGAACAATCACTCTCATGTTCTAATGAATTTACCTTCACATTTCTGAACCCAGCAAGCTTGAAATCATATCACAGTCACTTACCTGACTGGGATTAAAATGATTATATAAACAGGAAACAACTGAAATTCAAGATTAATCTTTGCTACASTTCTCTGATATTATTCTTCTATATTAAAAGCAAAAACAAAGTAGAAAGTGACTGCTGCAGAAAAAGTACCCAAGGAAAACTTTTCCTGCTTTTTATCTAAATACACTCACTGTTTTCAGTCAAGCAGCAATATTCTTAAGTTTGTTTAATGGCTAAACATATTACCTAAGCCAGTGAATTTTGTCTCTGTATATCAGTAATGTAAAAACATACAAAATGAAATTCCTCTTACTAATACAGATGAAACAATTCGCAAGTCCTCAAAAAAAAAAAAAAGAAAAAATTAAAGAATTACACATAGCAGCACATTGGTGAACACGAATTTGACCACATGAATCCATTTTAAGGCTTTTAAAATAATTTTCTACCATTACAACTCTTTTCACCCTTCTTTCAGTCTATATCTCTTCCCCCAGCAATCCTCACTGGAGAACACATGAATGCAGCCAATCACAACAGACAAGGATAGAGAGAAAACAAAAAAAAAGGGGGAAAAAAAAATAAACAACAAAACCAATACCAAACCCCACTCATAACTTTGTTTTACCCAGAGAGGTTCTCCACATCATACCCTAAAAACATTTTCCACTTGACAGGTTTAGTTGCTTGACAGGTTATTTAGTCATAGGTGTTAGGTAGTTTTGTATCTATAAGAGATGATAAACCCTGCAGCACATTTACTTGTTTTTTCTTCATTCAGGTATTAGTTTTGACAATTTGCATTTACCTCTGACAAATACTTACGTTTCCACAAGCAAAGACCAAATATAGTGAAGGAACTGTTTGTGCTGATTAAATCATCCAATCATGCTCCAATATTTTTTTAAGTTGTAAAACCTTCAAGCATTTTCATAATTCCATCATATATTTACCATGAGTTTAGGGAAACAGCATTGTTTTCCAAACTTTAAATTTCCTTGTCTTCTCCTTTCCTTTTTCTCTCCCAGATTTACTTCTTAATATGACTTTGAGATGTTAGACATTCTGTTTACAATGGGTGACAAAAATCTTCCCAGTTAGAAGCCATCATTGTCTTTTTTCTTCTGCTTGAAGTCCTTCCATCTTTACAGAACATTTTATTTAGTGACTGGTAAAGCCAGCACAGAACTGTCACGTGGGTCAAAAATCTACAACAAAGTTGACAATAAACCATTTTTCCACCTCCATCATTGCACAGATCCTGGAGGAAGGTCCACAAATGATTGAGCTTCACATTTATCCAAGCGTTTTTGATATGTAGAGAATATTCACAATTCCAAGCTCCAGTTCTTAAAGTGACACCCTCAGCACTCAGTGGGGCAATACTGATGTTTATTCACTGTGTCTTAATTCAGAGGTATTCGTTTAAAAAAGCAAACAAACAAAAGACCAACAACCCAAAAGCATGTAAAGCACCAAGAATTCCATGACAAAGGTGATCTGTCAGTAAGATTGGAGCTGTTACAAAGGGAAGGGATGATTTTCACTCTCCTGGTGCAAATACCCCATCTCAGTGCCTGCTCTGGAGAGCTCACAATCTACACAATTCTGAGGCAGAACAATAGTGGCACACAGGAAAGGATGAAGAAAAAAAACATTGCTGTGTCAAAATGGCACTGTATCCTTCTAAGGCTTATATACAGCTATTTTCCTTTTTGAAAAAAATACATAAATTCTTATTACAACAATGACATCAAGACCCTGTTAAGTTGGTTTATAAGTACATAAAAACGAAAAGCCCYGCCTTGAAGGGTTTCCAGTTTAAACAGACAAGACAGACAGAGGGTGTAAAACAGAGACACAGAGAGGAAAAGAGATTCTCTCATCAGCTACCCAGCAGGAACAGACCCATGAAAAAACATTCTTATTTACAAAAAATACCACTCAACATTTCTCAGTTCCTGGGAGTTCACACAAACCTACACAAAGACTTAAATGAGAGGCAAAAACTAAAAAAAAAATGTCACAAGACAGAAAAAAAAATTCAAGTTCAGATAAAAATGGACAGAACTCATAAAAAAGTGATCAAGAGAAAGGGGAAGATTTCCTCATTACAGTAGAAAGTAAGGTTTCAAAAGGTTGACTGCAGTGAGGTGGTGGAAGAATTAAAATTACTGGAGAAAGGGAGGGAAAGAGAGGAAGGAGAGAATCCATGAGAAGCTGAAATCCTGAAGGACAAATTTTAAATGGATTCAGAGATAAAAAAGAAAGTTAGTAGAGGAAGGGAAAACAAATTGTAGACTAAAACAAAGGATGGGGCCATATTTACTAATCCAAGTGTTTGGGGTTTTTCCTCATAYTTGAATTGCAATTTTCCAAAATAATGGAAAATCAATTTAGARTACAATTGCTCAAAATAACTTGGCATACCAACTTTGCCAAGAAAAACAAATCAACTCAAAACCCAGCAACAACCAATCCACAAACCAAAATATTCTACAAAACTACAACATCCAGACAACCTCAAAAACCTGCTGCAAAGAGAACAGCARTCCTCCTTCAAGACTGTTCATGAAAATGGAATGAGAATAAAGCTTGGGCAGAAGTTGCAAAGGCTATTTCTTTAGACAAAAAAAATGTTTAACTGTATTGTGATTACCACCATTTCTACCTCCAAAAATTAYGGAAACAAATGTTACTAATGATGTAAAGTCATACATCTGGAATTGTGATCAGTGTTGGTTTTTTCCATGCAGAGGGTGTTGGATATTTGAGTAAACAAGAGATCAATGGTCAGCTCTTGAACAACAAATACAGGATGGCTGCATTAAGAGACTTTACAAGCATCTGRTTAAGAATGCAAAATTCTTGCAATAAAATTCAATGAGTTACTTAACAGCAGTGCTGTAGAGCTCTCAAATAACTTATAAAATAGCTTTATATCCCAGTGATACTACGAAATATTTTCCAGAATCTGACAGGTTTTGTGCATAAGCCCACGCAAACTTCTTGGTTGAGTTGATCTTAGTAATTTAAGTTCCTTCAGACTTCAAGATCCTGGAACAATCTGAACCATTTTTCAGAAGCTGGTATAAATGGCAAGAACTTCTTAGTCATTTCTCCCTGTTCACTGAACTTTGCATACTTCAGTCAGCTTTACAAAATACTTCCCTGTACTGTCCCAGCTGCATGAGAAACCAAACTATTTTTAAACTTAAAAACCAGAAAATGCTAAAATGTCCTACTCCTTTTCATATGTACAACTTGTTTTTTAAAAAAAAAAAATCACTTTCTCATCCTGGATGATGGGTTTGATTAACTGCGTACTTCTTACCAGCCCTTCACTTGGCTTGATGTTTGTAAGCTGGATCACTTCAAGATGGGCAGACTGGGAAACCAGTGGGTCAGAAGAGAGGGAGATGATGTGGTCACAGACACCAGAGAGAGTTTTACACTAGGAGAGAAAAAAAATAAAAGAAAATGTCACAATAAACGTAGCTATTTGYATATCGATATTCAGTTTAAACCATCACATTTTTGAAGCACATACAAGGCAGAGTGATGTAAATTCTGAAATACATTATCTGTGATGATCCTGAATTAGCACAGCACCAGAGAAAGGAAGAAAAGGAGGCAAATGCTTTTATATCTGAGCAGAGATAAAAAGGATTGCCATGCATTCTCAGAGATGGGTGACATGCTCAGGCACATGGGGAATATGTGGTGAGCTCCACCCCACACCCATCCACATTTTCTGCATAAATAATAAATGCCTCAAAGCCCTTTAACTTCCACTGAATGTGCAGCTGCTCAAAAAGATGAAAATCAGCCCTTAATGACAACAGGTAACTCCCATGAACTAACTCTATTAGTTATTCCATACTAATAAAACCTGTTAATTGTTTCTGGACTAGGCTTCTCATGTTATACAGCTGCCAAACATGATTTACTATTGCAAGACATGAAGATTACAATAAATCACCACTTCACAGTGGGATAGCTCTTAAACCAGTTACTGTTGGCAGCCTCTGCAGCAAGACAGAAAAAATTTCCAAAAAGGCTGAGACTGAAATTAGCACTGTTTTATGTGCTGATCTCTCACTCCCTAAACACCCTCTTCTCAGAAGAAGGAAAGTGAGGTTTTCCTATCATTCTCTGTGAGAAAGTGATTTTTGAGAGTTTCAATGTTTTCCATTTAGTCCCCTTCCATCAACTTTAAATTATTTCWCTGTTCAGGTTTCCAAATGCATCTCTGTCAGCAAATTCAGGGATTAGGACATTRTCCAGGTCCCAAAACTGTGGGTATTTCTAAAACCAATTAAGAACTGCTCTGAAATCAAAACATGAAAACTAACCAGTCTCATCAAATGACTGAAACACAACTGCACACAACCATTGCACAAAGATTCCAAAGTACAGTTCTTACAGTAAAAAAAAAATCTACAACAATGTTATGGAAAAATAATGTAACATTGTGTATAACCTCCTGCCAAATCAGCATAGTAATTCCAAATGGAAAATTACAAATATCTTATGTAAAAGAAAAAATAATTTTTAAAAAAGTGATGCAAGCAAAGAAAAAAAAAATCAATGATAGTGACATCTTAATCCCGTTAYATATCAGCACACTGTGATTTTTYTCCTCTTTAAATTGTTTACAAAYAGWTGAAGGTTTAGGMTTSTATACAAATCACTTATTYTATTGAGCAATGATGTTTCAGGATGAATAAGCAAAACAGAATCACATGGAAAATATAACAAAGTCTGTATAACCAACATGACCTTCTTCCAGAAAAAATATTACCTTCAACATAGCCACACACACCACCCTTCTACTTTTTGATGATGMAGAACAAAGGAAGTCAATAAATATRTAAAATGAGGTTAAGAATGGTTTGTGCTTTAACTGAACTACAAAAAAAAAGTGAAAAAGTGAACTTTATTGAAATTTGGGCTTCTTTAATGGTTTTTGGATGCATGAAAATTGAGTTGAGCTGGTATTTTTAAAAGGTAAAATTACATAACAAAAATGAAAGCTTAGGTTTCTGTTTATTTGTGCTTTTAAATACAGTGTTAGCATGTTATTTCTRTTTTCATTTTGTAACTGCATTGACAATTATTGAAAAACCACTTAAAAAAATTACAGAGCACTCAGCTGTTAATGCAAAGTGAAGAGACTCACACTGTAAATTATTCTCTAAGATGAAAATGGAATTTTTCATATCTCTTTAGACTTGTATTCACCCACCTATCCTTCCTATTAATTTCCTCTAAATCCACTAAATTTATGGGGTTCTTAGAAGTTTCAGAGAAACTTCTATTTATAGTGAGTTAATTTCTTTTCCTCCAATTTTCAACTGTTGCATTGCAGCGAGATGGCAAAACACACAGAAAAAGTGTTCTTACCACCTAACACATTAAAATACACGTTCTCAGCTGCCTTGAGAGATGATGGGGAAAAGAGAGGAGTCAGGCAAGTCCAGGATGTGGAACAGAGCAGAAGTTTAAGGTGAGATAAATTAAATAGCAGCTGCTCTCTCTCTGTCTCCCCATGAGAGGGGTACAGACAGTCTATACAGTAATGACTGTGCTGATCAGCATTCCAGTACAGTTAAAGTGTTGCCTTGAAAGGGCAGTTTCTAATGACACAGACATGGTTAAGGGGATAAAAAGGGTTTTCCCTCGGGATTTGGGATCCCAGGTGCACAACTTGATGGCAGAATGCACACCCGTGTACAGCACGGGTACAAGTTTTATAGGTTTCAGGAATTAGCAAATCTATCTAGGATTCCCCAATGAGATACAAGTTTTATAGGTTTCAGGAATTAGCATATCTATCTAGGATTTTCTAATAAGAAATGCAATAAATGTAGTAATGTTTCTTTATTCTAATGAATTCTTTCTTAGGATGAGGCCAGAGCCCAGTTTACACAAGATGTTCTGGACAGAAGGCTTCACCCAAGGCTGAGCTCAGGTTTAAGATAGCACAGGGCACACTGAGCTCTTCCTCAGGATGTTTGGTCTCTCTGCCCAGCAGAACTCCTAAACTGAGCTGGAATATCAAGCTTCAGGAATTACAAACACGTGGGTTAAGGGGTACAGGTGGATGCATAGAGGGTACAGAAAGCGTAAAGGGAAAAGCAAAAAATCATCAGGCATCAATACTGGTTGCAATCCTAAAACAAGGTGGTCGAAATATTTCCAAAGAGGAGCTCTGGGAATATTGGGTGCCAAAATCACCAACACCCAAGTTGCTAGGATAACAAAATTTGTCATATGCTTCAATGTATTTTTAAAAGTTCATTGTCTTTGGGGCTCACAGCTTTCTTTGATACTCCCACTGCAGTCCAACAGCACTTTATCCTTATAAATGATTATTCACTTAGAAATTTTCATTAAATATTCCTTGGTTRAAGAGCTGAACTAGAAGTAGGATCAAGTTATCTATCTGGCTTATATTAAAGGCAAATTTTCATGAGCTCTGAGCTTGTCCAGAGAGAGTCAGAAGAGCAAGGAGCACACACACACAGGTACCTTGCCTTTGCAGTGGGGAGGGCAAATTMATGTATTTCCTTGCCTTTTTACTCTCAAGAACATCTCATTCACAGTTTGTGTTGATAATATACTAATCAGCATRAATTGGCATACAAACAAACCAGTCTGCTCACCAGGAGCATGCTTCCTCCCCACTAAGCATCTGTATGGAAAAAGACCTCCAAGCCTTCCAAGGCAAAGATATTGCCACGTGGCACCCAAGGCACTAAAATTTTGCAGTTTTTCTACTCATTTTGCTCCTTACAATTTATAAACACCTTATTTAATTTCATGAAATTTAAATATTTAATTATTGTAATTATTCGGAACAAGCTGTATTTTAGTTCCACTAAAATCAGATAGCAGTCACCTTTTCTCTCAAGTGACCTGTGGATGCTTTGTAAAACCACACTTGCAATTATGAAAACATTGTTAAGGAGATCAGGATCCTTTATTATTTGTAAGTGTTGATTGTTTGCTGCAATTCATGATTAGTTACTGTAAGACACACAGGAAGCCAAGGATCCAATCGCTCCCACAAAAATCAGCAGGCATTAAAAATCCCCAACCTTCCTCAAGCTGCCCTCAGTTCCCAGGATTTGTTCCCAGGAAAGGATTTGTTCAGCCCAAAAAAAAAAAAAAAAAAAAGTTACAAAAGATTAACTGAGAGAAACCAACAGATAATTACATTTTCCCCTTTTGTCACATGGTCCCTGTTCTCACTTTAAGCCTTAAAGCAATGATTTCAGTTCTCTTTTGCAGTAACTCATCACTGCACTTCAGTAATAAATTCTCCTCTCTATTCAAGTGACACACTTATAATTGCAGATTGAAGCTACAYCACAGCCTTTGTGTGCAAAGCTAAATGATTCAGAGGAGAACAAAAAATATCACCACACAGCACCTCGTTGTTTGGTAAAAAATTCAAAGAGAAACATTATGTTTCCCTCAGTAGGCAGCTACTTTATGCCTCAGAGCTTAAAGAATGACAGATAATATTTAGTTTCTACCTGCATTTTTGGACTGTAGGGTAACAATTTCTTAGAGTTTTTCCACAATTGCTCCTTCTTTCAGMCAGGGGGATGGGGTGACTAAATTAAAGGTGACTAAATTACATCTGCATCTGTCCCGTTTTGCTGTGGCTGCTCCAATTTGTGCTGGAAAAATCTCTGTGCTCTGCAGCAAAGTGAAGAACCCACAGACATAATTTCAGGAGCCTTCCCTCAACCTGTCCATCTGCTGTCACCAAGCATTTCTGCTCAAGCAAACAGACTTAGCTTTGTCCCCTGTCCTTAATTTTACCCGGGCTAGTGGCTGAGCTTAAATGTATTTTGCCAACAGAAACTGTGTCTGTCCCCCAGACACAATGTGAAATTCCATTTAAAAGAAATAAACAAGTTTAAGTAGATCATTTCTTCTTAAAACTGCCTAAGTTTTCAATCAGACTTCTTCCTTTAGATACATTTTATCTGTTTACTTGAATAACACAGTTTAGTTTACTGCTTAACCTATATACAATACTGAAGCATCCTGGTTTAAATATTTTCCCAGGATTGAGGGCAAGAAAAGCCTTCCCCATCAGCCCTAAATCTGAATGGGGAATAGGATACCAATAGGATATATGGACTTTCAAGACTAAAAGCAAGAAAAAAACATCCAGGTAACGTTAAGCTTAGGCTGTTAGTTTAGTTAGTCCAGGTAACGTGAAGCTTAGGCTGTTAGTTTAGTTAGTCCAGGTAACGTGAAGCTTAGGCTGTTAGTTTAGTTAGTTACAGCTGTCTAAAATGAATGAAGTCCAACTAAAGAAAGCCAAACCAAATAATAACAAACCAATTAATTTTAGTCTAAAACCATTGTTACATGGTACAGAACACATCAGTAACTCCCACAAGTCTTAAAATCAAGTGAGCCTGAACATGCACTGGGACATGTGTGATGTTTAAAGAGTGAACTGAATCTCTTGGTTGCAAAAAGAGAAGAAGTTACAAATAGAATAAAGCTTGTTTGATCAAATTWACAAGGTACAGACTCTTGAAAAGCAAAAGCTAGCTACTTTTTTTTTCTTTTTTTTTTTTCTGAGACTATAACAACTGTGCCGTTAACAATGTATTTTTAAGTCCATTATATTTTATAACAAATATTCAAACGTAGTGGGTAGGAGCAAATTATCATCACTGTGGTTTAAACAAAGCTCTTAGAAAAAAAAGAGAACATCCTGATCCACTGCTTGTTCCTCTCTTTTTCAACTTAGTAAGTCTTYTTTCATTTACATAGCTCATTTGTTTTTCAAAAAACTTCTGAATATTGGCTTCACTCTGCTGATCCACTTTCTACAGTTTTCCAACTCAATAAAACTGTATTTCCTTTTTGCAGGAAACACAGCCTAACTTCAAAAAAGTGAAACTCCTTTAAAAAACAGAGTTTTTTTCTTATGGAATTAAACTAAAAACATTAAAAGAAAAATTATTAAATTTTTTTAGTTAAAACTTATTATTAATCTGACTGGAGAGTGGCTTCGACTTTCTATAATTAGTTCTTCTAGCTTTGCTCTCCCTTTAATACTCYACTGCTTCACATGGATTAATGTGAACTGGATATTTCCATCATACACAGCCTYGAACAGCTGGATGGAATCAATGAGTTATTCTTCAAATATTTTAAAACTCCACTCAGACTTTTGCARCTATTAACTTATAATTCCCCAAATAAGCAGATATAAACTGATAGCCTTTTAACTTGAGCAGTTCTCCAAATATTTTATCATCTCAAGTTAAATCACTATAAAAATTCTAAATAAGAACTACCAAGAGTRTACTAATTTTGAATTTTGAAGCCAGCACCACACCTATGGCTTATCCCTTCCTTTTTAGGCCGAGTGTATTCTAAAACCTGTTCGTCTGAAATAATTAACGTTTTCTACTTCCATGTACTTCTGTTGGTATTATTTTCTAGTGCTATTTACATTTATAATAATAATGATAATAATGATAATAATGATAATAATGATAATAATGATAATAATGATAATAATAATAATAAACTATTTATTTATTATATTGCTTACTTAGTAAATGCTACCCTGGGAAAAAAACATACTGAGAAGTGAAATGGCAGAAATACGAAGCATTTCTCTTTATTCATGATTATTTTAGAAATATCAACATTTTAATAAGCAAAATCCAACACACTATTTCTGTGTGGTTTTATGCTYCTTATTCCACAGAAACCAAGTGTTTTTGAGAATGAAGTCATAGGAAAAAAAATGCAAAACCTAAAGAAATGTAGTTGTCTTTAATTATTTCAACACTCCTACAATTCTAGGACAAAAAATTCTAGAAAATACTTTTTTTTTTCCCCAGACACAATTTGAAATTCCATTTAAAATAAATAAACAAGTTTAAGTAGGTCATTTCTTCTTAAAACTTCCTAAGTTTTCAATCAGAGTTCTTCCTTTAAATACATTTTAAAACTTCCAAAGTTTTCAATCAGACTTCTTCCATTAGATAAATTTTATCTGTTTACTTGAATAATAAAGATTAGTTTACTACCTAACCTAACACCATAAGTGACATTCAAAACGCTTTTTCAAAGCATTTAAACGCAAAATGCTTGGAAAAACCAAAAATATTTATTTCTTGAATATAAGCTGAAGCTATAGAGTTCGGTTTCCACAAAATACCATTTCTTAAAACGAAAATACCTGAAAAGCTAACGTGAATATATTAATTGACATTGAAAAATACTGTCTGTGGACAAGTGATTCAGCAGTCTCTAAATGCACTCAYACTGTCACTTCTGAAGGAAAGAGGGCATTAATTTGCTTTTCAAAAAAAAAATTACTGCAGTTAGAATATGATTTTATGAACTATTTTTTGGCCCTACCTAATTAAAGCAAAGCAATCAATGATCCAAAAAGATATTTGAGAGAGCTCCAGCCCTTGAACAACAGTACAAGTCAAAAAAAAACCTTTTCAGTCAGTGAGTAATGGAGATGTTTGAYCCAGAACACAAGTTGAACATAAAATAAACCACTGGACCACATCCAGCTAATGTGTGTGTACAAAAATCTACTACAGATCCAACAGTCTGCACCTAAGGTGGTAAATAAACAGTTAGAGTACATAACTGGCCTTTAAATTATGGGTGTTTTTTTTTTTTCATTTCTGTACCTCTAGTTCTTTTTAACTTGTATACAAAATATCTTTTAAAATTTAACTTCAATCTTTAGTAAGAACAGTACCTTGCACCAAGACTCCCTTATGCTAATTGCATGAAATGCTAAGTGTTGTAAGTCATTTCCTTTCACTTTTTTGAAAAACTTGTTTCCTTGTGTCATGAAGGGAAAACGGTTCATGAAATGATCTGGGATGAGCCCACAAATTTGAATTCAACATCTTCTTTAAGTCACCTGAGCAAACACAGCTCTGTGTCTGTATCTATCATTGAAAGGCAGCTGGGACTCTGGTCAAACAGCACTTCAGATGGGAAATGGACTGTGAAAATGGACTTCAAATAGCAAGATCTTGGGATTTAAGAAGAGACAATTTACTTTACAATGTGTGTGCACATGTCCTCTCAATCTTTCCTAGTGCTCCCAGTATCTCTTACTCAAGATGCCTTCTACGTCTTTCCTAAAATTTACCACTTTTTATATCAGAGAACCTTATTTTTACTGCTGGATYTCTCCCCCCACCAGTCTAAGGGGCTAAACCCACAACACCTTTTTCTGTGTTCCAAAGAGAAGGGTTAGAGGAAATTGTGACTGCTTCCAATTCCAATTCTATCATCAACCTGCACATGTAAAATACTACCTTTTAAACACGAAATATGACCTTAAGTGCCATCTTCTAATTATTTAGTCACTTCATTTCTTTCACCAGAATTGTTTTTGTTCAGCCTTTTCCTCAACAAATCCTACTGATCATCTGATATGCAACATGGTCAGAAATTATCTAAGTTACATGAGATACATATAGCTGTGTTTAAYCCATATATAGTCATATTTAATCCATGTAGGGTCATTTTTAATCCACAGCTTCACTACAACATCCAACACTGTTCATTTTTCCTTTCAAGCTTGGGCAGTGATCACAGAAGGTACATTTATATCTATGATCACCTGTGACCACAGTAAAATTATTGCAGACTAAAGAAATAAACCTACAAGAATCTGAATGATGTAAGGTAACTTTTGAGACCTGTCTTGACTTTGTACACTCATGTATTTTATATTAATCCCTCTCAATTTCCTCAAGATTGTCTCTGGAAGACTGCATAAAGCAATGCTTCAGCAGCTCTAAATTCTGGCAGCCCTCTTTACAATTCTTTCTGCTAATTTGTAAAAGGTAGATACTGCATAGAGATGTTAGAACTCCCAGCTCTTCCAGCAGACAACAAAACTTTGAAAACCAGGCTACATATAAAGATTTCAAACTTAYAGCACTTCAACTTTTGCCAAGATTACGTAATAAAAGACTTCATTACTTAAATACTTGCAGAGATTTATTGATCTAGCACACATGATGATGTCAACCTCACTGCATTTGCTAATTCTTTGTCTCACACCTGAAAAAATGTCAGTGAAACTTATAAATACAAGGTGACTTTTTATTCCGTATCACTGTGAAACCAAAGCATCAAAACCATACAGAATTCTGCCTGCCAAGCACTTCATATGGAACACTATGAACAAAATAATTGTTTTTTTAAAAGATATTTCCAAATTTACTGGGAAGCTGACCTAAAGAAATCCAGTATTTTCTTGCTTAAGTTCTGGTAATAAGAACAGTAAAATATCAAAACCTACCTGAATGTGAAATAAATTAGACTCATCTATTACTCACTCTTAAAGAAATTATCCTCACTTCTAACTTTTAGAAACAAGCTCTGGGTTAATGTAATACTAATGAAAGTTCAGCCACAACATGAAATACAATTTAATACCTAAACCTTAGGTGCAGCCTTCAGACAAGGTTTACTCAAGCTTTGGACTCTCCATGCAGCAGCCTTTAAAACTCATCATGCCCTGATAAATTTCATCTGCTTTTTTTACTATTATTTTATAGCACTGCAGATTCTGGTGAGAGACCAATGCATTTTTGCTGAGGATTCAAAAGAAAACAT
>NW_026623905.1:212824-220150 GCF_030028575.1 Malurus melanocephalus | reverse complement strand
TAGTTCTTGTTGCTTCCTTCCTTGAGACAGACAACTCTCTCTCCCCTCTACATGCTTTTGGCACATACCAGTTAGCCACATTTATGCCAGTTAGTCACATTTATGCCAGTTGGTCACATTTGTACCAGTTAGTCACATTTATGCCAGTTAGTCACATGTGTACCAGAAAAGTGCCTTCCACCAGCCATCCCTGAGCATGGACAAAAATGACCTGACTCTAGCAGGAACACTGGAAAACACAAGTACCAGCAACAATCTGAACTGACTGAGATGAACAGCTCTTGCTGAGCTGAACTGACATTTTTTGCACACTGCTGAAGAAGGGAAGGAAAAGAAGGAGGAGAAGGAAGAAGAGTTGATTGTTTCTAACACACCRTGCAACAGGAGGGAGGAGAAACACGGATATGAAGCACAGAGGAAATTTAAGRCACAAAACTGCTGGGATTGCATTACATGAGGCAGCTTCCATAAGCAAAACTAACAGATGGCAGGCTGGGACTGTGAAAGTTTTACTGACAGGCCAGAATCTCAGTGGATATAAGGATATGGAATTACCAAAGCAGAGAGAACATGAAATACAACCAATATTGGTGCAAGAATCACTCTTCTTTTAAATGCTGTAACCTCATAGTTTTTGGTGCAAGCTCTGTTTAGAACAGATGGTTTATATCCTATCTAATAAACCACGTGAAAAATGTGACTAAGCTTWCACGTTTAAAGTCTTATTTTAATATCAATTTATCCTGGTAGAAAACTTCGTTGTATGCAACTGTTTCAAAAAGAATGAACTTTARTCCCTGAAACACTGCAAGTGTTACTCAGGCAAGAAAAGCCAATGTGTTCTTAACTAGAAATAGCAGGTTGATCAGGGAGCATTTTCCTAATAACAGCTGYTGGCATTCAGGAAACATTTACCAGCAAGTATAGCTGGAAAGAAAATCTAACACATTTAATTATATGCAGACATCAATGAAGTATTTGCAATCTTGGTAGCAAAACACACATTTCATTGTTCTATGTGGGAGGGCATGTAACATTTTCAATCTGGTTACATCTATTTTCTGCATGGTTACTTATGAATCATTTTGCAAAAATAGCAGGAAGAGGTTGCAACATTTATATTGAAGGAAAAGTGCTTTTAAGCAGACAATTATTTAATTGGTAATAGGAAGAGTTTACTATAAGTTTAAACACTCAGTTTAAAGAGGAGACTGTTTAAGAAGTCTCATTACTAAGGGGGGAAGGATTCTGAGTTCTCAAATAGAGTAGGGGTTTATTAGAAACAAGAAAGCAGTGAATAACAGAAAAATACTGCTAGATCCTTGAATGGAAACTCCCCCACGATCACAAAGGCAGCTAAAGGCAGCTTTTTTCTGTCAAACCAAGACTATATATTAATATACATATATATATATATATATATATATATATATTTCAATCCACAAAATTTAGTAAAACAAGTGGAAAACTTCTTAGGCAGCCAGTCTATGAACAGAATAACCTTGAAATTCCCTCCTCAACACACAATTCCCTACAAATCCATGAGATTTGTCCAGGTAGAGGAATTGCTAAACGAGTTCATCACATAGCAACAGCAGCTTGCTGATACTACAGCTTCATATTCCAGAGAAAAAATAATAGATCAGTAAACCATGAAAAACATAAAGGAGGATAGCAAATATAATGTTTAGGTAAGAAAAAAAAAATCCAAAATACACTTTGTCCAAAAACAAATGACATCCAACTAAACATAATTCAAGCACGAGCTCTGGGAAACGTGCAGGAATGCCAAGAACCACACTGGCATAGCTCAGAGCAGCCCTGAATTCTGGGATTTGAAGAAACCAAGGAAAATGTCACCAAGCTGATCCCTTGTTTCCACTTCCTGCAGCCATCCCTAGAGAGAGGGCTGAGACTGCTTCTGAACAACCCCAGGAGCAAAAGCCTCATGCTTTTTTCTGTCCTAGAGAACAGTTTATTTATTTCTCTTTGCTGCTTTGTGCTTTATTTTTAAGCAAGGGCTGAAGATCACTGTGCCCACCCTCCACAAACCCCCTTGGGTGGAATGGTAGGATTATTTCTGCTTATTACTGGAGGTCTTTACCATTTACAGTTATTGCTTTTTCATTTCAACTAAAAGAGCTTAAAGCACTTGAGAACAATAAAAAGGCTCTAACTATGGAATTAGAAATAAATTTTTATTCTTAGTAGCATACCACCCACACCTGCAGAATGTCTCCTTCTTCCTATACCTTACTCCTGAAAGATTTTCTTTAATATCTGTTTAACTAGGGTATCAAAACACTGCAATTAAGGTAAGAAACAGATCATATGCAAGTTTAACATCAACTTTTTTCYACTTTAGAAAAGCAAGAACACACACAAAAATCTGCAACCAAGCTTTACTCCTACACAAGCTAAAAATTTGCTATTCTCTTAGTTAAAACTGTGATTATCCCTGAACTGAAATACAGTTACAGCAAGGATATATWTTATTTTTACCTGTTTATTCTCTGAACTTTGCATATTTGTTTACTTCTAACCAACCAAAGAAAACTTCAGCAGAAACTGCATAAGGTTATAGTGTAAAAGTGGATTATTTTCTAAACATTAATGACACAGATCATTAATAAAGCAGAAAAAGAAGTTGTGTTAATTTACATTTCCTAAAGACATAGTCAAATACTGGCCATTAGTAGTTTAAGAAAGAAAAATGGGATAGTRTCATCTACAAGAAAAAAAGAGAGAATTAAAGGGGAAATATATCACATRTATCAAATACAAATATCTGTGGACTTTTTTTTTTTTTAAGCAATGTTTATGATGCTATATTTTTCTTTTTTTTTTCTTCTACCTGACTATTACCACCTTCATTTTAAATATTTATCTTAGCATGTCACAGAAGTGGGGAATGGGGTTGGCTAATAACACTAGCACTTTCCTTATTCTTCAGTTATTTCTTTGTACCTAAGTTGATTAAATCTCAACTCAAAATGTGAACTACTAAGATACAGACAACCTGCCAACTCATCCTACTGCTCACATTTCCCACAGATAAAAAAATATTCATGCAGTTCTCTAGTATACTATAACTGTGGAATAAATATTCTGCAGAAAACAATGCTATTTTTGCATAAATATGATCTGGTTTACAAGTCCAAGTTGGCAACCTGTCAAATTACCTTCTGCAATTACCTGTCAAACACTTCTTTCAGGATATTTGCAGGTTATAACCTTAAAACTTCCCATCATTATTACTTATTTTTAATTTAATAATTTATTAATTATTATTATTATTTTTCATAGTTTTGCCACATATTCCAAGCAGCTGATGCACTGCACTCTTCTTGGCAGCAAWAAGTTCCTGTCAACTCCATAACTTCAGAATAAAATTATGATAGCTCAGAAAAYAAAATATCTACATAGACATCGTTAATGGATGCAAAAAAGGGAGAAATGCAGAAATAKATGCATTAGATCTTTCAGCAATTTTTCAGCATTTCTAGTAATCCTTGGATCAGAGTGCCCAAGAGATGGCATGGACTTCCTTCACTGTATTTTCTTGTTCAGMAGAATGCATTAGTTGCTCATGCATATGTACTAATCCTAATTTATYTTCTCCTATAAGGCAAGGCAGATTCCTAAGCAGAACTGATATTTATAAATGATTTTCAGGAAAAAATACCCCAAATCTCCCAGTTCTCAGATAACATATTAGCCCAAAACTAGAAGCAGGCAATGTCAACTGGAACAACTTCTGAAGAGCAAGAGCTTGCCACAAAATCATTAATTCTCTTGGAAGCTTTTATGATGCTTCTGGTGGAGTTTCTTCACTTATTTCTTMATTTACTCTTCTCTGCAGTCCAACTGAATTTACAGGAAGGCAATACATGTGTGTATTTGTGAATACTGCAGTTTTTTTCCAATATGTTACAGATGAAAATACAAGTAATTGTGTTAGGAACAGCATTTAAAAGGTGGACGTTAAATTACCTGGAAAATGCATGAACAATCCCACTCATCTTCCATGTCTAGTTTTAAGAAGATTCTAAGCTAGATTTTACGTACTGCTTAAACCCAGGTGTCTGCTAGAATTGTTGTCACCATTGTTTAYAAAGTCATGCAAAATACTCTAAGCTATGCAATTCCAGTTCTCTATTTGTAACAAAAATAATGAATTACATGATTGCTTAAAAGAGGGTTCTGATTCTCATGAAATGCCAAACCTTTGGGATTAAATGCTCTTGAACAATGCAGCCATTGGTTGGAATTGAGCCAAGCCATCCTTTAAATCCCTTTGCTTCTCAAATTGATTAAAACTGTAACWGAATCCTTTAATAGCAGTACAATTCAAATGGATGATCTGTCGGTGTTGCTACTTAGCAACAATAAAAAATAATTAACTTGAGAATGCCCAGATCATAACTTCAGCCCCTTCAGTCTCAGCACTGCAACCTCACTTTCTGGCTTCAAGGAGCTTGTTCAAGTGTCACAAGCTCCAGGAAATTTATGCCATTGGCTCTAGAACAGCTCATTTGGTTTGAATTCTGCCCAATTCAGCTACAGCAAGAGAGCCACAAGACTGAGGTTTGCTGGAGCTGTCACTCAATGTTCTCACAGAAGATCTCAACAACAATGATGACAAAGCCTAAAGCTTTGCTAACACATGAAGATGGCAAAAAAGTTCCAGAACTTTTAGTGTACCTTCATTTATTATTACCCTTCATTGCTTTTCTGGGATAAAGACACTGCTACAAACAGGTACAAGGGTGAGACAGGCTGAGCTCATTGAGCCTGTCTTAATTAGAAAATACATCTAATKCAGCTGATGATGGCAGGAATAAACAATTACAGCTCTGAAACAGTAGACTTGAATGATGTCATAGAATGGTTTGGCTTGGAAGGGACCTTAGAGATCATCCAGTTCCTATACCCCTGCCATAAGCAGGGATGCCACCCACTAGACCAGGTTGCCCCATTGAGCCTGGCCTTGAACACTGCCAGGGATGGGGCATCAACAACTTCTCTGGACAACCTCATCACCCTCACACTAAAGAATTTCTTCCTGATATCCAATCTAAAACTGCCCTCTTTCAGTTTTAAGCTGTTCTCCCTCGTCCTGTCACTAWGTGCACTTGTGAAAAGTCCCTCTCCAGCTCTCCTGTAGCTCCCTTTAGGTACTGRAATGCTGCTTACAAGGTCTCCCTGGAGCCTTCTCTTCTCCAGGCTGAACTACCCCAACTCATTTGGCCCATCTTCACAGCAGAGGTGCTCCAGCCCTCAGATCATCTTCATGATCTCCTCTGGACTCATTCCAACAGATCTATACCCTCCTTATGGGGCCTCAGAGCTGGAGGCAGCACCACAGGCACAGTTCACAAGAGTGGAATCATCTCCCTCAACCTGCTTTGGAAGCAGCCCAGGATATGGCTGGCTATGAYAAAATGCTATATTCTATAGAGCATGTTGATTAGAAAACTGATGGATATTATTAAGCCCTGCTTAAAGTGTGATTTAAAAGTATGTCTGTGGAATCACTGGAATAACAGAACACAAAYTGGCAGATATACCACTCTGTTCAACCCGCTCTTCCAACACCTTTTTACAAAAACAAGGAACAAAAAAAACTCTTAAACATCCCAAAAGCTACAGAAGCTGGCAAGGTAAGATTATCCTCTGGCAACATGCAAATAAATAAGAGCATGACACAGTCAAAGGTTTCCTAAGGTACTTTACCACATCTTATATTTTAAGAAGTCTAGCAGGTCTTTGGATACAAGAGGTATGAGCCTTGGGGACACTGAAGATTACAAATGTTTGGAACAGAGAGAGAGGGAAAGGAAATACCTAAAATGCAACAGCAAGCTATTCTAAGCTATTCTAAGCTATATAACACCCAGTGCTTGCACAGGTAACCCTTGGCTGCTGYGACACAAAATTAGTTCTTAAAATTACAGACATTATTAAAAATCTAMACTGTATTTCTAAGTAGTCATCCCAAAAAATGCTCTTTCCATGACTTTCTTTCCACTGGGCTGCTCAAAAAAGTATCACATTATAGCTGTTTCAGCTGTAACAGTCCCAGGGATTTCTATCCTCAACTCTCCCCTTTTTCTGCAACCTCTTCCCTATTGCTCAGCAGCCTCCTAAAACCCTGCTGCTTTAATTATCATCTCAGTGCGGATGAGTCACAGATCTCTCATCCCTTCTGTTCACATTCACAGCTCAGAATCTCCTTCTGGATATTTGCCACCAGCCCTAACACAGTGTGCTGAAAAGCTGAAATCACGTTTCTTCCCAAACGYTCCCCATCCCCTCTTTCTTTCCCTATCTCTGTCAACAGCTCCACCACCTTATGTCCCACAAGCTCACAACCTGGGTGCCATTTTCAACTCCTCTTCGCTTCCCACACAAATCCTGTCGATTTTATTCCCACTGTCGTTCAGAAATATTTGCCTTCTTTTCACTCATGCTACAGTTATTCAAATCCTGCAGTTTTTTGCTGCTGGGTCTGAGGCATCTTCAGTTTATTATCCAGGACTCATCAGAACCTGCAGCATTTCCCCACTGGAAATGTGCACATGAACTGAGAGAAATGGGAAAAAGCAGAATGATGAGCAGTCAACACACTGAGAGGAAAAAAAAAATTTCTATTGAGAAATACAATGCAAGCTACTMAATAATTGCTACAAAAAGGACATTACTTATGCAACCTACACATGTTTCTAGAAGTCTAGAGCCTTTTCCTGAAAATGCAATAAACCTGCAGTACTCTAAGTTCATAACCCTTGTGTACAAACTAATAGCAATTACCCAGCTTACTGAGTACAAAGAATTGCTTTAATTTTATTTAAACAATCTGTGTGGAGTGGCACCTATCACCATAGTAACAGAATACTTCATGTASAAATTTAATACAACTTACATAAATCACCCACAGATCAAGGAACTACTGGGAAAAATTGCTTGCTGGATTAAGAGACATGCAGAGGGTACACTAAGCTCTTTTATTCTATCTTTCTGAAGTAATTTTCCATTTCCAATTATTTCTCCCCTCCTTTTCTCTACAAGACATCATGTTGCTTTCCTTAGGGATCTGGTCAGAYATTAATTCTTTGCATGTAGAGAGTTACACCTATTCCTTGTTTCTAAAATGAGCCACCACTCTGTCAGAAACCACAGTCAGTAATTCAGCACCAACTAAATTCACTGATTCTTGTTCATATATCCTGCAGAATTTAAGTGCTTACATGGTCTAAGTTGAATTTCAGCTCCTCAGATGATTTCTCTATTTGGTAAAAAAAAAATAAAATCCACTGAAACTAT
>NW_026623905.1:188061-212439 GCF_030028575.1 Malurus melanocephalus | reverse complement strand
AACTTGAATGTTTCATATTGGATCATCTGAAATGTATGTATTTGTAATGGATTTAAGCAAAAAAAACATACATATTCCTGAAATAAAGACAGACACTGAGCTTATTCATGCTTAAGGCTTTTACCAACTACTTAGCAACACACAGTTTCTGTAATTCACTGTACTGAACTGGAATTTTGCTTCACTGTGCCTGGTTACAGACTCTTTTATTCTATCTTTAGAAGGGAGGGAGATCAGTTTTCAAATTAAAAGAAATGTGGAGTCTTGGTCTTCACATCTACTGGCATGACCAACACAATCTTAATGTGTCATCATTAATCATTAAATTTACCATTTATAACAAATTACACAGAGAATGGCATATCCTCTGTTTGCCTCTATTCTGTGATGCTGTGGACACAATGCCTACATTGGTTTAAAAAAAGAGTTTTTGTTTTAAGGAAACATGAGCTACAAAAATTCTCCTCCCCCTGTCTACACTTTCTCTCAGTTTCCACCAGCTTTCTGYTACTTTCTGCATGTGGTTCCACAAATGAATGAATTCACAGTCCCTGACTCCTTCACTGTCACCRTGACCCACTCAGGCTCCTTTTCTTGGAAAAATTGAACAGCTGCATTGGTTTACCAGCATATGCCCTGCCAAAAAGAATACTCTTTTTTTTTCACAAATTATTCTGCTTTGTGTTTCATTTTTCCCCCATGTTCAGAGACTAGCAATCATTAATCTGGAAGAAAAGCAAGCAAACAAAAAAAAAAACAAACCAAAAGCCTAAAAAGAACCAAACAAACAAGCACCAACCCATTTTTTGCTTTCTGGCCACCATACTTTTTATTAAGCCACCATACTAAGCCACCTTGTGTTTTTTCATGTTTTCTTTGTTTTCAGTTTTGGGTTTTTTTCCTTCTCTTCACCAGGAAAAGAAATTACTTTCTCTGAGAATGGGAAAGAAAACAAATTSCCAAGGCTTTACAGGGTGGTAGCTTCATAAGCCACTTTGAAATGTCACATTACAAACACAGAATTACACAACTTCAGGAAGAAAACCCCACACCTCTGAACAGCATCTATCTCAATGACAACTAATGAGTCATTAAATTAGCTCTAGTAGTGGTTCATCCCAATAGTCTGTTATAGGTGTTTTAAGCTTTGAGCCATTCCATGCTGAATTCCATTTCAAAAACTTAAATAAAAATATATATATATATATATATACAAGTAAACCATTTTAAGGAAACAGAAGAAACTGCCAGAATCAGGAAAAGGCATCAGTGCTAAGTACCTTGGGCACTTCTTACATCACATTAAATTAAATCTGAAATTTTCCATATATGTGGGGTCTAAGAGAAATAAGCTACTATGAAAAAGAGAAAAACATTGCTGAAGAGCATAAATTGAAACTACTTTGATATAGCTTCTTGTAAACAAACAACAGTTTCATGTTTCCCACAGTCCTTTCATTTCTATTTCTGAACAGATATATATTATATGCATTTTAAAAGTGAAGAAAACAACTGAACAGAACAATATCTATCCTGAAACACCACCATTGAGAGCTGCTTTGAAACCTATAWAACAGAAAATCTTGCATAAGAGCAGCACTTGAAGAACACAAGTGAGTCTGAATTTCTSCATTTAAGCATTACTTACAATGAGTTATAATATTCTCATATATATAAGAAGAAGATATGAAGCCCCTTTTACTTTCATGTATTTAGGCAGATTTTGCCTGGGAATTGTTTTCAAGGGGAGCTATTTTGTTCTAAATTTCCCCCACATTTATCTAACTACTTACTTGTACACCTACTCCTTACTTGTATAGTTTCAAAAACAGCAAATGCATATATATATATTTATATATATATATATATAAAACTTCAAGAATGTGGCCTCCTTGCCATGAATATTTTTATCTAAAGGGGAGAAGGAAGGGATTATTTCCACAGTAGGCTAACAAAGATTTTCCTGCAAGCATTTGGTAATAAAGTTGAAGTGGAAGGAATAGAGTTAAAATTCAAATAAAAAAGTTTAAAATTTAACATGAAACTGTTTCCAGCAAACACATGTTGCTTTGAAAAGCTCTACAATCTAGAGGTGCAAAGCAACTTTAATGATGATCCAAAGATTCACACCACCAAGCTATTAAAACCATTTTATTAGCTAAAGATACCCAAGGTAATTAGCTACTTGGTATGACCTGAAATTAAAAAAAAATTAAGCTATATTTAGTGAGTCCTCAAAGTCCTTAATAATTAGAACTTAAAAACAAAAGTGAGGAATTGTGATAGAAAAGATCATATGAAACATAATTTGTAAGAATGGTTCTAAGGATATTAATKATTCTCCTTCATTCATGTATTTGATATTGTCCTTACCAAATTAATAGAACCACTTTATATTACTGCATTTGGACTGTGAGTCAGAGGAGGGGAGCTAAGAAGGTAAATTTCCATTTAATCCTTTTAACTGGAAAACAAGCTTGAACTTACATTTCTAGGTGAAACTTCATATTTGAAACATTTCTCTTTTGAGTTACAGCCATTTGATTACTAAATGCACTATAATATAAAAAATAGTGCATTGCTCAAGAAACAATTCGTGGTCCTTTTCAATATCTTTTATCTGAAAAATAGCAATGGCTAAAAGCCCAACAAAGAACATCCCCTAGCAAGGGAAATGTGTCCATTGGGCAAGGGATAAATATGGACGCTTTCTTTTTTGTATCTGAAATGTCTTTAAATGGGAAAAAAGTTCCAAACCCCTCAGTTGAAGAAATGCATTTCTGTGTGCTCTACAGAAGGGCTTTTAGCTCAAAATCCCACGTGCCCATAATGTCCAGACAGCACATTTGTATGGGATTATTTTGGTCTCTCTTTGCTATCTTCGTCCTGGCTGCCRCCTCCCAAATTGCATCACTCAGGTTTTCACCCCATGTCATCCAAAAATCTGAGATTTCCTCCAAAAGTTGCTGTCAGACAGCTGCTCTCCATCTCCACCCCAATTACACAGCATTGCTTCCATCACAACTCTTCAAAGAGGGGTTTTTAGGCAGAGGACTAAATGCAGTGAAGCTTTTCTAAAGGAGTATTTACAGGCCTAAAGCTMTGCTTCTACTGGAGCATATTGCTAAGTAAATCCCACAAGACACTAAAGCTGCAAGATAAACATCAGTGGTTTTAAAACTAAATAAACACTGCAAATCATTGTGAAAGCTGATTAAGGAAAGTGAAAAATAAAAAAAAAACGTGATGAGGGCTACTAATGATCACTATTAAAGAGCAATAAAAGAAATAGGTTGTTCAGCAGCAAAGTTTTCTTTAACTGTCTGGTAACTTACAAAGTCAATATAAAATTAGACTTTTCAGATATTCCCAAGATTTTCAGGGTTTTAATTCTAAAGAAGAAAGCTTCTTYAGTGAAACCTTAATGAATTCCTAAGGAATAAGAGCATTGAGAATGATAGTTAAAGCTACCTACAGAYTGCCTAAGAAAGCAAGAAATCTCCTATTCCTTAAAATGATCAGTGTAGCTACCTGCTACCTCTCTAAACCAAAAAAAAGGACCAGTTTTTGGCATCCTCTGAAGCTGTATAACCCAACCATCTCAGAAAACAGCAAGACTTTCATCAACACCATCAATTCTCTCATGCTCTTCCTGATACGTATTTGTGGTTGGAATAATTCTGTCAAGACAAATCTAAATTCACAAATGAACCAAATGGGTACAAAGCACAGCCCAAAACAATSTCATGCACACACAGCAAACCTGTTCACCCATAGATCTTTAACATTTATCTTGTACCATCAAGAAAGAACAGGCCTTTTTTATGCATTGCAAAGGAAACAGAAAATACAGATAATTCTCAGCCTTTGATTCCTACAGAGAGGAAAATATATGTAGGAGAGAGGGTGCAAGGAAATGGTAGCAAAAATCCTTAAGTCTCATGGATTTGTTTGTTATTTAAATCCTTCTATTTTCTTCCAGTGTTCTGCTGCAAGGGAAGAGTTATAGAAATGAACAGGAATGTAAGCCCTGGATTAAAGAAGCCATCAGCAMGGAGGACAGTATTAAGAGCCAAAACCTGCAGGAAAAGGCTATGAAAAGTAATAAATTGCAGTGCTCTGAGGAACCTGCTTTCACTGGCAAATATCTACTGCACACTGGCCTGCCAGGCCTTGGGCAATGTGCAACACAAAGAGAAAATTTAATGGTCAAAAAAAAGAGTGTGTCTGCCCACACTTTATTCCAAAATCTTTCTCCAACTCCAACTTTTCTAATTATTTATAGGTTAAAACATAGACACTCAATAGGTTTTCTCAGACTTCATACGTAAAAGAGTGATGCAATACTGTAATTTTGCTTCATTATTCATTAAGTTCTGATAATGAGGCGGACATAACCCAATAYTATTTAAGTCTATGAAGAAACACAATATTACAATTAGCTTCAAAAATGTGAAAAATAATTCAAGCAAGCTGCTTTAATTTTAGCACTTTCTTTTCTTCATCTTGACTAAAGAATCATCCTTTWGGTTTTGGTTAATAAATCTGAACATTGACTGTAATTTAAACAACGCAAAAAAATCCTGCTGGAACTCAGCTACTTAACTTCTATTTTTAAATTTTACAACAGTCTTAAAAAAATGCTAAGGTATTAAAAATGTACAGACTGTATATCTTTTATAAACCTTTAAGCATTATAAAAAGATGTTAGCTACTGTTAAAAGAAAAACTGCAACATTGCCTTCTGTTGGTCTTTCACAAAAAAAAAAAAAAAAAGCTAATAAAAGATTATAAAATCCTTTGCATACAAAAGAAAATAGATTCTGAGACAGAAAAAGTACCTGATGAGATGATAGGAAAAGATTTAATTAACAGCCTTAAGAAAGCACAGTGAGGATTGTCAGAGTGTTCAGTGATCATATAAAAAATATCAGTTAAGACATTTTGAAATGCTACATTGGAATATATTTGTTTTAAATAGAGCTCAAACCACATGTTTGAGACTACTAATGGAATTTTTCATTATCATTCTTCTGAATATAAMCCAATTCAATTTCAGTACATGCTCAAATTTGGGCACATAAATGCACCCTTTGACTTCAAATTATGTATTCACAAACTGCTTCCTGATTGCAGAATTATGTCATTTTTTGGAGAAGGTGAAAATGCTGCTCTCCCAAGGTATTAAAYAGTACCATTTACTCTCACTKRCACTGAAAAATATMCATAGAGAAATATCTACCTACAGCATAGTGAGTTAGCAGTATCATGGGTAAGGATGAATTTTTAAGATGAACTGATATTGAGCTAATTCCTGGGAAATACTGCAGTGGTTGCTACTATACCCATTATCTCACTAATAGGGGACACAAAAAAAGGATCAGGTGGCTCTTGCCCTCATCTAAAAACTACCTAAAGACAGTGATGCACAGCAACTGTGGAAAAGGACCAGTTTGGGCAGCTGGGTCAGAAGTTAAGTTTTTCTCAGTTTGAAGATAAAAAATAGAAAAATTCTCCTCAGTGCTCCTACCCAACCCACTCTCTCCTTCTCTCCACTCTACCTTCTCAAGTGGAAACAATGCCTAAAAGTTCTCTTGGCAGCAAAGAGACTTTTCATTTCAGCARAAGAACAGGCAAATATAGACAGACCTAAACCACACAGAGAAGGGTGGGGAAGGTTCTAAGGTTTGAACTCCCAAATGAAGCTCATTAAGCTTTTCAGTAACTACTTTTGGATTCCTTGAAGGTAGGATTCACAAAGATACATTCAAAATATTGTAGTTTCCCCATGGGAACATGCCTCATCTTAACAGGTGTCCAGATATGAACTGTATGAAAGAGCAGATTACTGAAGTCCAATACATACACATCTTTGGAACCAGACAGGTAATTAAAATTAAAGACAATACACAAGGAGTTAAATATGCAAATTATCAAGTAAATATCTCAATTTTATRCTACAGAATCCAAGATGAATATCAGTGCTCAGATATGCAGAGCTATATACATAGCACAACACAAAATAGTACTACAAAACCAAACAAAGTTTTTTTAAAGCATTTACTAAGTACTAGTATTCCCTTATTTTGGTTGGACAATGATATAGCCAGTGTAAAACAAAATTGTGCAAAGAAGGTAATAGCCATTTACAGTTCAGGAAAAAAAGAAATTGCTAAGCAGACTGTCTCATACCTGTTGTACTATTGTTGTTAGTTCCAGACAGAGCTGTATGACATTATTTCTTGTTACTGAGTAATCTGTGACAGCAGCAAAAGGTGATCTAAAAAAAAAAAGAAATAGAAAAGAAAGAAGTTGAAGTTTTTAAGTTCCTCTTTAAGAAATTCCTTTTCTAAAACATTCYAACAGTTTCCTTCTGGACTGCCTTTACTCCTCCAGAAGAAGCCCAGCTAGAATTCTGCATTGGCTTGGGAATACCCTCATAAGGGTATGAATAGAGTCCAGATGTGAATCAGACCAGAACAGCTTTTGGCTGATTCCCTGGGATTCTTGGGATTTGGCCTAATATCTGGTGAAAGCAAAAGAAGGACTCAGAATAAGTAAAGTCTTTATCTAGGGGAGAAATAGCGTTTAAAGCCAGAGATGTATAAATGCTGAGAAGCACAACCCACCATGCCCACACACCATTCTACAGTCAAACTTGCTTAATGAAATGAAGAGTGTAATCCAACATTTACAGACTTTACCTACATGTATCCTATACCTCCAAACTTCCCATTAGAATGTTTAAAATGCTTGCCTGCCTGGAAGCTTGCTTGCTAAAATGTATTTGGTTGGTGAGGCCAACAGTCACCTGACTTCTGTACTATAAGCCTCTCAATCTATAAACTCATCTATATGACCTACATTCTTTATTCAAGAAGCAGAAAACACTACAGAGAACTGGTATTTTCTCTAAGAGTCAAGATCTTGACTTTATCAAGAACATGACTTTCTCACTGTTGCAAATGAGATCTTTATGGGCATTATTAGCATCACAAGATGGCATTTGCTCTTGACAAACCTGCTCCAAACATTCAAGACAAAAAACAAGGTGGTAGTGTGGTTGTCTTTAAATTAAGATAGGTGACAATCCCTTCCCCAACTGCCTTCCTTAATCACTTCACACATAGTTATATGTACCTTGAAGAGTTTTACAGCACTGCCCTCCATATTTAAGCCTAAAGACCAATTTCCAGTACAAAGAACTTTGCTATAAGCAAGTCCAAGTGATAACTGTAAATACCATTCTACTGGTACTAACAGGTTTCTAAATTCCTTTTCCATTCACAGAATTACTGAAATTTTAGTGAAGGCAGGTTTGGAATTGTCCATTAACAACCCCATGTGAACTCCCTTATCTCTGCTGGTTTTGTCTGGTTCTCTCTTCTCCAGGGCTAGCAGTGCAGCCCTGATGGCTCTAAGACAGAATTAACTTGAGGTGCATAATCAAGTCCCTTGAGGTGTATAATCAAGTCCAGCAGCTTTAATTTTATATAATGCCTCACCCAGTGACATAAGTTTTCTGCCTGTATTTTCTAGACACAAAACCAGCACATTCTGTTAAAATGAAAGAGCATTAAGTTCCAAAAGATGCCTTAAGAAATCTATTGGACACAGATATACACTCACMATTTAGAGTCCAAGTTTTCTGCAGCATATGACAACCATACAGTAGGTACACACCACAGCAGGCCAACCCACAGACACACCCACAGATTATTTCTGAAGTTTAGGAGATATATGAACAGATTAAAGGATGAAAGGTAACTAAATTGCTTGGTTGTAAATCATAACTGAGTTCAAGAAGCATTTGGATAATGYTTGCAGGCACATGGTGTCMCTCCTGGGGYATCCTGTGCAGGGCCAGGAGTWAGAATTGATGATCCCAATTCATCYTTTCCAACTCAGCATATTCTGTGATTCTATGATTCTATGACAACTGTGTTTAAAGAAGTACATTAGTCATGATGTAGAAATCCACTGATCTTTTCTTCCATAATTGTAACTGTTGAGATTCTGAAATCTACCTGAAATCTGGATTTTAAAAGGTCATGTTCATTTAGGAACTTACTTTTATTGAAGATGAATGGAATCGAACCAGCAAATTATATTATTTTAATTTAAGTATGGGTGTTAACACAATTTGATCCTRAAATTACACAATTGGAATCTATTTGACATTTCAAAGCCTCCAGCATTTCTCTAAACAAAATCACACAGTAGGCTTTGGTTCGTAATACCACATCATCTTTGCCCATACTTTCGTAATTTAGTTTGATTTCATAATGAGGAAAATAATGGTATTTTTACCATCATTGCTCTTAGTGAAGATCATTAGCAATGCTCCAAATAAACTTTGTTGATAYTAAAGAACAGGCAAAGGGACTGAGACATTACTCATTTTAGTTACATTTAAGTTATCACCATGAAGGCTTACTGGCAACAGCAAGGGTGTCAGCTGGAGGGAGAAGACTACTAAAAATCAACAACTAAGATGTAAGATTTTGAGAAGAGCTTCACAACTTATAAAGATAAGGAGACAGGTCCATGTTTGCTATGAACTTTACTCCTGGAATAACCTCAGGGATGCTCCAATTGCCTCCTCTGTAGGTCTTTGTAGCCTATAAACCACCTCCCTACATCAGTTTCTGCAGAKGCCTCTCTGGGGCACTGCAAAGTGSAYCAGTACAACTGCAATTGCCTTTTYTCCCCTTTCCTAGTTCAGAMCACATCCCTGGAGGCAATCTGCACACACAACTACACAGCCATTACCACATAAAGAGCTACAGAAGTGCTAAGGGCCTCTAAATATTTGCCTCCAAAGGCATTTTGGTATTCCACCCCAAGCCTCAACTTCATAGTCCAAGCCCAGCAAGACTTAGTATAACATGTCACAGCTTCAATCAAAATAACAACAGAAACTTCACTGCAGGATCACTGACTGGATTTCATATGAGACACAGTGATAAATACCAACCTGACAAAAAATCTCTTCATGGTAATATACCCACTGTTTAAAATCTTAATACAGCACAGTATTATTGACTGTGAATAGATGAATCAAGTCAATAATTGACTTGATTAAAGTAAAGTGTACATATACTATAACTTCAGTCAGCTGCTAAAACACTCTCGTCCTCAAGGCACACACTAAGTATGAAAAATTCCCTGTTTAATTAGGCCACTTCTCTCTATTTAAAAAAAAAAGAAAAAAAAAAAAATCCTTGGCTTGGCAGAGCCATTTCTATCACCTCTCAGTTTCTACACTTCTATTTCAAAGTTACATTTTTCACAGTCCCTTGGACCTTCAGGTCTTAGGTACCTCAYAGAGCTCCAGTGAAGAAAATACCCTGAGGAAAAAAAAATGCAATTTTCAACACGTGTACTGTCCAATTTGGTGCTTTTAAAGTTAAAYAGGAATTAAAGAACTGCCTTGGACTGGGGCCATATGTTGCCCCTCTTCCTGCTGTGACATTGATCTCAGCGTTTCATTGTCTCACATCTCTCAATCATTTCCAAGATATTTCAAATACACATTTCCCTCTTTATGAAACCATTTTTTTTCACCTCTCTCAATCATTTCCAAGATATTTTTCGAATACACATTTCCCTCTTTGTGAAACCATTTTTACTGTTTCTCTTGTAATTCGTTTGTTCTTCCTTCAAAACTGTGATTTTCTTTGCAACACCCACATGAAAACACCTTTGTAACTCCACAGCATGCCTACCTGCCCTTTCCACTCATTTCCTCTTCCAAACCTCAGCTGGCTTCCCCTTTTCATTCTTTGTCTATCCCTTCTACATCTGGTATCTTAAGGAAAATAAATTTACACAATCACATGAATGCTTCTGCAAACACACATAGGGTGTTTTTTGCCCTTGGTCCCACATTTTCTCCATCCTTCTTTCCAACACTTGAAGACATTTTTTATTTTCAAACTCTTTTCACAAACGAATGGGTAAGAAGTTTCAAAGATAATTAAGTTTGTACAACATTTTGTGATCAAGAATACAGCTGCAAAAGTGGGAACTTCTAAATATTTCCACAAACCCACACTGTGGACCTTTACATTATGAGACACCGTGGCAAGATGAAGAGCTTTGAACCACCTCATCCACAGGGGAAAATACTGGTGCTTACATTTTATGTTTTAATTAAAATCAATCAACTGTGACACCCTGACCTATACCCTGATAGGACATAATGTTTTCCTAAGACAAGGCATGACAGAGCTATTGGTTCTTTTTACATTTTTTAAACCAGTGTTTGACATAAATAAACACCTCTGAAATCTGTTTGTACACATATAATATAGGCTGAAACACATGTGCATGTGTGTATATTCCTATGAATTGAGACCTAACTAGCATTTTTAGCAGCATCAGCATTTTCAGAATTAAAAAAATATATATTCTCAATCATACATTAATTAAATCAACCTGAAGGGCTGGTAGAAAAACAAGCTACATTAATACAACACAGCTAATTCCATCACAGAATTAAGACTACTAAGACACACATGAAGGAAAATCCCTCAAAAACAATGAAAAATTTGTGAAGGAGATGCATACCCTCAGCATTTCTACATTATCAACTTTTTGTCCTCATAGGCTTTAGCCTCCTCATCTGCCTTCTTTACATAATATTGAGTTAAAGGAAAGTGATACATAGAAATAACAACTTCACTTAAAAAAGTTACAATTTGGACAAACTCAGACTGCTGTTAGTAAAAGCATCACCCAAAATAAAAACTAATCATATTTCACCGTTAAATGTAGTATTGGGATTTTTTTTTATAACAATGAACATTTTGAGGAGTTTAAAACCAATATCATACTTATTTTAGCATCTTAAAAAAGGGAAAACATTCCCCTTAAAAGGGAAAACATCCTCAGAGCCTTTCCATTAAACACAACAGTCTCTTACAAAAGAGAGGTAACCAAAGCAATAATATAACTCAGACTTTAAAGTCAACATATCAAGCTCAAATAAAAATCTRAATGCACAATACTGTTGTATATACACTGCTCCTAAGCCATCTAAGATTTGTAGTTTTAGGCTTTCATGAAACAAATATTTAATTAGTATTTCTAATGGAACTGCTTCATGTAGAATCAGGGAGGAATGCAGTAAAATTCACACTGGATGAAAGAATTCTTTAAATGAGTATTCTATTAAACATTTACAGCTGTTTCAGGAGCACAACATGGTAAAGTACCATAGCATTCTGAGGCAGCACTTACTGACAGGTTTGGCACACCATTCAAAYCAGGATAAAGAGAAATGCATAAAGGAAACAAAATTCAAAGGCTCAAGACTAAAACCCTATTTACAGACTGTGTGTTATTTGTGTGGTAAGTAAAGAATCACTGAAGTATTTTGTTTCTTTTAGCTTCATTTTCACTTGTTTACTCCCCCCATGTTGTGTACAAAGATAGCAGGACTGTATGAAGTCTGTTATAAAGGAAACTACACCAGTAACACTTTCTTTGTAAGTTAGAAATTATGGGCTTACAAACAGTGTTCCCCTTTATTTAAAACTACAAAAYAGTCACACCATAAACATCACCAGGGCTCATTCACCAGAAACAATGAGGCAAAGAAACCCAGCTGAACACCTTTTACCTACAATGGAAGAAAAAATACGCATTGAGTATGTCACCATGATGAAAAGATAGATATCCATTTTGGAGAGGAGAACATGTTCTGCTACTACAATGCTTTCATACAAAGAAGATTTAAGGGTGTGCTAAGCCAGAACACCTAGAATTATTCACTCATAAACAAAGAGCATTTACATCTTTGCATTTCTCTAATGCATTCAAAGCATCACCAAAAAATGCCCATAGTGTAAGGCTTGGAGATCCTGTTCTGCTGTCAACCATTGAAGCATTTAAATGTCCTTAAATTCAGGCACAGATTTTACCCTTACTTAATAGGATTTAGGTATAGATACAAGTGCTTCACAGAATAGCAGCAATTTATGCCTATAGCAAAACAATTATTCCTTCTAAACCTGGGGTTATAAGTTTAAGGACTACATCCCACTGCTCTGTGAATGACCCTAAAGCAGACTCAGATGTGCCAAAAAGGCCTTTTACTCCTAAATTTTACACTTGTCACTTTACAATTTGTCACTTGTCAGCAATTTTACCCATATATATATATATATATATATATATATATCCATATATTTTATATAACCAACAATTTCTATTCACAGTTAGGTTTTTTGCTCACTTTCTTGTTCCATTTTGTTCACGTATCATGTATCCAGACAGCAGTGGTAAAATTAATCAGACTGATGCACATTTGTCAGCCTGCTAGCTTTTCTCTGGCCACAGCACTGAAAGTCTTGAATCCAAAAATCTATCTCCACAAGATCTCTTTGTTCCTCCTACTTAAGACTGCAGTGTGATCTGCAGCAGCAGTTTAAGTTTTTTATTTCCAAAAAGGGGATAGTGCTAGYGTGAAAAACAAGAGCTACAGAAGAGCTGCTGTGAAAGACATATTGAATCTCTGCCCACACAGATGGCTGAGTCAAACAGTACAACTAAAAAAATCCAGTGGTGCTTGACAAATCTTAATTCACGACCATTAAAAATCTGTGACACAACACAGACACATGGGGAAGTTGACTATTTTCTCAAATTCTTATGAGAAAAAGAACTTAAGAGAAAAAGACACATTATCTTGTGTCTCTATAATGCAGTTTCAAGTAAAGCCCAAAGAACAACCAACCCTTCCTCACTCTTATTGTCTAAGTTTGCCCTTATAGTTTATACATTTATTAGTACTATTGCAAAGATCCAACATATTCTTTTGATGCTGCATGGGATGCATGGCATAAGGAGCCATTGCTTCAGATAACCCAACTATCAGAGCAGGCAGGAGAAAGCCCAGTAGCACAAGAATTCTTTTCTTGCTTAGTGCAATCTGCAGGAAATACAGATTTCCAGGGATTTTGGTTGGCAAAGACAACTGAGATGTGGGGGAGCAGAATGAAGAGAACATATCAAACCACATGAAAGATAATATCACCAGAAACCTGTGCTGGCAGAGGAGGAAGAGAAATGGGAAGACACAGAGCTCATGAAACTGCCACCAAATGTCACCTCAGTTCAGGTTTGCACAGGGTTCTTCCTCTAAATCCAACTGTCCCATGGAAGAAAAGCATTGATGTACAATGAGGGGCTTAAAGGATTTGCAAAATTCTCTTGCTCCCAAGGCTGTCTTCACTTTGCAGCAGCTTTTAACTCATTTGGATACAAACTCAATGCTCAAAGTCGTGCCAGCGACTCTTCTTCGTGTGAAGAAGACACAACCTTCTGTCCTGCCTGCCAGGTGATCTGCTAAGATCTGGTAGAAAATGCACTGGAGGAAACTGAGCACCCTTCATTTAGGACTCATCACAATTTCAGTACTGGAACCAATAGCTATCAGCAAATTAGTAACAAAGGAATGAGCCAGGAATACAGTACAAGACCTGGTGTGTCCTAAYCAGAGAGAAGGCACTGCCAAGTGCTCCAAACTTGGGGCTCAGAAGAATTTTTGGGATCCCTATGATATCATTGCTTTTCAGTTTATGCTTGCCTGTGGACAACAACTGAGAAATTTTCACTGGTGTCACTGAAGATGCAGGTAACATGGTAAAATCATTAAAAAAAAATTGTTAAAGATGAGAAAAGGTAGCTTGACTATCAAAATCCTTGGGATGTTCATGTTGCTTTTAAATCAAGAAAGCCATGGATGGATAACATAATTCAGAGATCACAGAGGCAGTGAAAACCAACACACCCATGCACAAAGCAACATTTTACAGTGTTTTTCAGGTGGATTGTAAATGTGTGCTGTAAGAACAAAATCTTACCCAGGATTAACAGAAATAAATATGCCTAATTTCAATTCCAATTAAATGTGCAGATACTACTGGACATACTGGTGCATAGGGGGAAAAAAATAACTTTTATGAAATTAGAAATAGCTTTATGCCACAAAAATGYAACACATTTGTATTGCAAATCCACAGGAGTAATTTTAAGACAGTAATCCTAATTTAATGACACATTTAAAAAAATTTCTCATCAGAATGGAGTCCACCAGCCTTATGAAAGGTAGAAGAATTTCCAGGAACCTGACATACTAGAGAAAAAGGAGGTGGCATATATTACTATTCCAAAGAARAAAACTTTCATGAATTATAGAAGTAAAGACTGAACAGGATGCCAGTGATTTATCTGTAAGATTTATCTAGAAGACCTGATTGTAATCCCTGAGAAGCATCACAGGAGATATTTCAATGCCAAGTTGCTTTGAACATCAGGTACATAGCCTAAAGTGTGGTTTTCCATCAGTCTAAATTATGTCAAGCAAAAATGCATCCTTCTTTCACAAAAGACTCTCAGTTTTTCAATTTGAAATTGAATATTTGGGAGAAAGTATAAAACACAACATTTTAAAGCTATGAAGTCTTCTGAAAGAGAGGATACATTTTGTGGGCTGAGAAAGTAACAGGAAGTTAAAATTAGACTAAAACATATCAGTGTGATGACAGTTTCTTTACAGAACGTTATTGGAGAGTTATTTCACGCTCCTCAAAATCATCAGCCAACTTCTTTTGAAAATACCAAGTTTTCCAGCTGCTAAATGAAACTAAACCAAAAGACTTTTAATGCCTGGCAATATAAGCTACTCTAATTTTCAGTAAAACTCAATTTCTGACATATATCTGGAAGTAGGACTGCTCCAGGCAACGACCTGGAACAAGAAATATCCTTGGATCAGCCCTATAAGAACCACAGTGAAAGGAACTCAGCAAATCACAGCTCTCACACTCCTTTAGATAATTGTGCCAGGCCTAACAAAGTCTTTAAGATTGTAAATGTCCCACAGAAACATCATAAACAGTGCACTCACAACAGCAACAAGTGAAGCACAGTCTGTATGAAGTGATCACCATTTCTTACACATAAAAATCACATTATTGCACGTCTATGCAAGTTGGAGCTGCTTCTAGCTGCTTTTCCCTGGCAGCTCAAAAACCTCTGCATGGGGATTTTTTTTTTTACCTCAAAAACCACTGCATAGGGTTTTTTTTGACCTCAAAAACCTCTGCATAGGGTTTTGTTTTTTTTTTTACCTCAAAAACCACTGCATAGGGGCAGCCTAGCAGGGCTGTTAAAATGGGGTGGATAACACCACTTCATTCCTCCTAATGTTTTACTCCTAATGGTTTACTCTCCCCTCTCACAACCATGAGATGGAAAAGAAACTAACTGAAAAACTAACTATTAGAAAAACTAACTAACTATTAGAAACTAACCGAAAAACTAAGATTTGAGGTCCAGATTTATTAGTAATGGCTGTGCAGAATAAAATTAAATCCATGTTCCTCACTTTAAATAATCAATTTTTAAAATCTTTTTATCTCCCCCTAGTGGCCCCAATATCTTTTTAGAAGTTATACAATAAGCATAATTATATTGATCTTCAAATGTTCCCAGTTCCTGAGAAAAATGCAGTTATTGGCCTACCTTCATCCTCATTCAKGGTCTTCACAAACAAGGAAGAAAAACTTTACGAAAATACCCTGACGCTCATAAATCAGAAAAGTCTTAAAATACTTCAGAAAATATTTCTTAGAATCAGGTGTTTAGATCTTCAAAAATTTCCTAGAAATCTGAAGCCTTCTTTGGACAGTCAAGAGAGCTTTGGCCAAAGTGTGATWCCACCATGATTGTCCTCATTTTTAACTTCTTGGAATTCCTGGGTCTCATCAGCTGCCATCTCATTTCAGCTAAATGCAAAAGTACATGCTGTGCACAGTAGTACAGTGACACATCAATCCTCAGAGGGAGATGTTTTCTAATATAAACAACTACCTTCTTCCTGAACTTMAATTATTAAATTCATATTAAGTTGCAAAACCCCATTGTTCTCCAATGTGTTAAATATGTGTGGGCACACAAAAGTTGACTTTAGAATAACAGCAAAAAAACCCTCAAAACCCCATCAAACAAACAACCAAAACCCAAAAAGAACTTTGACTTAGTAGCTAACAATCATTAATCATGACCACAGTTYCAATGAGAAACCAGATTATTTCTAAATAGAAAGAAGTGGCAAAAACTGACTWGTCCATGCAAATGAATTTGTTTTTCTACTGTTCTTTCTGCTTTAAAGCCCAGAATTATAGGCTTCTCTACAAAAAATAAAAAGACTTTTCATGGAGAAAARGTGAAGCCTACAGATATTCCAAGTAATAACAGGCTAGAGACAAAGCTAAAAATATACTCCAAATTTTTCAAGCCTCAATGCAAAAGTCTTTCCAACTTCTTCATCTTAAATACCTTAAGTTAAATATCTAAAGAGAAAGGTAGGAACCAGCTTTAGGTATTCTGGGTTTGAAATTTGGAGAAAGGCAAGAGAAGGAGTAGAAATGAAATAACAGTAGCTGCAATCTCCTAAAAAAAAAAGAAAGAGCTTGCAGTTCAGCTAAAGAAATGGAAAAGATTCAGACCTGACCCAAACTATTCATATGGAAATAATTTATGGGACAGAAGCCAGTTTTCCTCAGGAAAATGAAACACAAAACATGTAGCAGTAAAATCAAATAATTCTGTTGGATTTTAAATGTTACAGGAAGATCATACTCTGAACAAAACTTCAGCTACTGGATACAAAGATAGACCTTTAAATCAAGACAAGTATTTTTTTTTCTCTGATGTAAAATTCACTGTTATGCATTATATAAAGACCTACAGATAGACTAATTTTAACCACTTYAGGAATTTCAATGATCATCTTAAATAGCTGCATATTACTCTTGTTATAATTAGAAAAAAGTCACTACAAATGTAGCAAAAAGGAGCACTTTAGTCCCAGTCCCATATACTTCCTAAATAACAGAGGTGAAAGTGYAAAACAGCTCCAATTGCCTTTGCAGTTTCAGAGATATTTGACTGCCATTTGAAAAACYTGAAACAGAACATGCATGTTTAAATACACACACACTCTGGAACTATACTTTGACACCCAAGTATGACCAGTTTTGTGAATCTGATAGTATCAAAGCAATAAATCCAACTTATACAGGTCAAAGTGTTGCTCTATATTAATAAAAATACATACATAACCTAATGATGTCATCCTGTTGCTTTGCTGTATATATGTATAGGATCACAATGCATTCAGAGGAATTGTACTGAAAGACTAATCTGAATTACATTAAAAAAAAAATTGGTACAAACATCCCCTTAGAATATGTGAATGTACTCTGCTTCCATTCAGKGTCTACATTACATTTTGTAAAGAAGTTGGGGCTTCTGCCTGTGCATGATCTGGTTACCTGTGAGACATTTGGGAGATTTTACCTGTCCAACCAAGCCAGAAGACTTTTAGCTGCTCCAATGAGATCCACTACCGATGTCAGAAAATCATTTGGTAATTTGCGACTGGTCCTTCCATCATAGTGACCACTCCTCCTCCTCCCMGTGATGAAATTCTGAAGATTTTTGGCAGATGCATTCAGTTTGTGAGAAAGGGTTTTTAGRTTTTCTGTTTCCAAACCATAGTTCTGCATTGAAAAAAACAAAAAACAAAAAAAAAGGAAATAAAAGTTAGCATTAACGATGAACAGGAAGAACCAAGAACAATAAGATGGCTCTTCTACTGCAGAACTTAACCATCCCTAATAATTAAGGTATAAATACACCCACTCACTAGTTTTTAAATGTATAGCATGTTCTGCTTCTGAAGAGCATAAAAACAGAACAAAAGAGCAAAATTATGAGTGATCCTTTAGCTTGTTCAAAGCGTACTGAGAAAAAAAAAAACATCTCAAAATGAAGAAAAAAACCTAGTCTGGGAAATTGTTTTTCAAAGCAGCACATGACTGTCAGTAAATTACCAGAATCACAGAATGGTGAGGGTTGGAAAGGACCTTAAAGATCATCCAATTCCAACACCCCTGCCATGGGCAGAGATATCTTCCACTAAAGCAGGGTGCTCAGAATCCCATCAAATCCAGCCTTGATCAGAGGGCTCTCCCTGTAGACTGATGGTTAGGGATCAGTAGCCCATGTCTCACAATAATTCCTTMGACACACCTGGCAAAAGGCCTTGCTACTAGCTGTATGGACACTAAACTTGTTTTTTTGGTTTGAGAGATTGAAGCAAGTTAATTAGCATACTTCTTTTTAGCAGTAATGATCAACACAATCACAGACCAGAGAAACACAATGCTACCCTGTTCAACCTCTAAATTACTCATTTAAAGTCAAGTTTTAAACTTTGTTTCCATTTAAGAGTCCATCTCTTAAGCTCCTTAGCTGAGCAGCCAACAAATAATTATGCAGAGATATTAAAAAGAGTATTTGGAAATCCTTCCAAAGTACAAATGTCACCAAAATAGTACCAGAGAATGTCCTGATTTAATGTTCAATTACAATATCATGTAGTGCCATCAGCACTTCTACAATAGATTTGTTTTCCTCACACACACAAGGAGTGATAGAGTTATTACAAAAAGGTCTTATTTTGCCTTTGCAAAGGAATAAGCAATTGCACAGACTTAGTAGTCCTKTAAGAGAATTATGGAATATTTAAGGGTCTCACTTCAGCCACATCACAGGGTGATAGCATGGCAACTGAACTGACAACTTGCTCAGCTGAGARTGGAACAGGCTACTCATCAYAGAACATGGACCATTTCCTACCACAAGCGATGAAGCAGGATGCACAAAGCCCCTGAGATGCACACAGAAAAATCTACTTGTTAATGACACTCTCTGCCTTCCCCAGCTCTTCTCCGATGCCCCTGCTTTGCCCCCAGTGTTGATCTGTCCACAAGAAGAGATGGGAGAAGAGACACACTCATCAATGCTAATTTAAGATTCCTGAAGCTTATTTACCTTAGTCTTTTTCTACAGGAATTAGAGGGGGGTGAGATGGCAATTATTTACAGCAGTTGTCATGGTCCTAAATCCAAACCATCTACTAAATGAATTAAATCCTCTTTARCTACACAGGCACTGCAGGAACATTATACTGAAGCCAGTCCCAGTGAGCCCCCAGCCCTGCCACAAAATCCACTCCCATGGCAGTGGGGGCTCTGTAAGAAAGGAGAGACCACAGCACACGGCTCATCTGCCATCTCTCAGCCAGCTCTGCCATCTCTCAGCCAGCTCTGCCATCTCTCAGCCAGCTCTGCGTGCCTGTAAACTGAACACACTTTGGGAGGGAGTGTAAGAGACCGTACAGAAGACCTTTGACTGTCTCACGATCATCGAGATGGACTGAGACTGAACACCCCAAAAAAGAGAACCCCGAGGGGAAGAAAGGGGGACTTTTTGCTTAAAGGAGTCCGAGCCTGATCAAGGTGGGATGACTGCCAAGTTTCCAGCTCCCAGGCTGGAAGGTACAACATGTAAACCATGGATGGCTGCGCTGCTCCTGACATGGAGACGGAAAGAGAGCGGCGCGACCCCACACTGCACACCTCATGGAAAAATGGACATTCTTTCCCCACCGCTTGGCCGATTTTTCCATACTTTGCAACCCCCTGGCTGCTGCCACCCGCTTTCAAAAGGACTATAAAGAGTCTCTCTGAAAAGACCCTGATGGGATCCCCCCAACGGACGTCGACGAATCCATGGAATCCAGACCGTGCAGGCTCTTCAGAGCCATTGGTAGCTATAAACCCACTCTTTCTCTCTCTCTCTCTCTCACTTTCTCTCTCTCTCACCCTCTTCTATCCCAAAAAATCCAAATCGATTATTCTTGATTATTTAAAATACATAYATATTTGCCCCTCGTTTTCTTTTGCACTCTGAGATTCTGATAACGAACCATCACRACTCCCACTTGGGGAGCCACAAAAACAACAACCACCCATCCRTGCAGAGAATGCCCTTTGGAACTCAGCCCAAGGGGGCACTGACCATACACTAAGGCTGTACTTTATAAACCATTACTGGGAATCTTTATGAACATCCTTATTTTGGGTAAGGAAGGCTTTGCAGGCATGTTTCTCAAYTACACAGATGCTGTTCTCTGCCACCACATTCAGTCTCCAATTAGACAAATTGTATGTTTGGGCAGTGACTTTTCCACCRTGTAAATATTCAAGAGCAATTATACAACAGATAGCATTGGGTTATAAATAAAAAATTGCAAGATGAAAACAAGTAATTGGGAATGAAAAGTAAAAGGTACTTTATTATGCAGCTAAATGGATCATAGCTAATAACTTACTAAATCGGTYCAAAGTAAAGAGATAAACATCAGATACAAATWTATCTGKTTTTTACYGCAGTTTTCTGTGGTTGKWCTGGCTGAGGGAGCACAATGGRGATTGAGGAGTGGGTAGGAGTAAGWTAGAWAAAGACAGMAGGTTTGYTCTTCATCCTGCTTCTTGAGCTCATTTTGGCAAAATTACCGGGCAAAGAAACAAATGAAGGATTTTCTGGATGAATGGTTAAGTCCCCAAAAAAACATCTTACAGATCAACCAAAGCAAAGCCCCAGCACAGGCATTCACACACCCAAACACGGGGGTACAACCACAGAGCTCAAACTGCCCACCAGCCTTCTCACAGGGCTGCTTTCTTTCCAACACTGTGAAACACTGAAATTCTGAATTCAGCAGGCTTTGCCTAAGGAGCCAAGTGTGATTGTACAAAATTAAAAGTAAGGTGGCACGGGGATCCCAATGGCCCTCAACAGCCCCAGAGTATTTCAAGTGCCCCTCTTTTGCCATGTCCCCTTTGTCACCGTGTCTGTACCTCATCTGCTCRCTCAGGCAGGTGTTGGTTCCCAATCCATACCCACCCCATGCCCTGGGGTGACCTCCACTACTGCCAGAAAGCAAAACACGAGAAGAAACAAAAATCTGCAAYACTGAACAGTGCAGACCAAGCAAAACAACACTCGGAATTTTTTCTACAACAAGAGAATAGGCTGCATTTATGTATACATGTCTTTAGAAAATCAGCTATAAAAGCTCAGTGGCTTCCTCTTAATATCTAAGTGATTGCCACCCACAGCCACATTCTTTTTCAGATGCCTTTTTTCATCATCAGATATGAGGGAAAGAAGAGGAAGCATTAACAGATTCAGAGTTCATTTTCACACGTATTCATCAAATGTGTGTGTGTGTGTGTTTGTGTGCGCTCCTTAATATAAAACACTGAGCCTGAGCCATATGTAAATTCAATCTTACATTAGGATGGCACTGACTTTAGTAAAGCCTCCACCTGTAATATGATACAGATAAAGCCAGAGATGGAAAATACAGAGAGAAATTTCAGGCAAAATACATTTTTGGGCAGCTGTGTTTATGGAAGCCTTTAAGTAGAAGGATCCTAAAACAGCAGCCAAGCTAACAAAATCCCCACTTTGTTTATCACTAATATTTCTGGCTCACATTAAAAGCGACTRGAGCTGTGTGTTCTAATACAGGAAAAAAAGCTTGCTTAAATAAAAACTGCCAAGTTTAATCATGCTTTATATTAGATAATATACTATTAACAATACGGTTTTCTTAGCAATGCACTGCATTTATTTTCAAGCACTGTAAGAAGATAATTGCAGGCAAAGTAGACAGTTCTTTGTTTTCCCCTAGTCTGCATTTAGCCAGCACTAACACGAGTTGTGCTTTCATTAGCCAAAATATATTCACAGCAGCTGAAAGRAGCACAAAGAAATCTCTGCATGCTTGCAGAGATTACGAGAAGTGACACAAGTCTGGGCATCCAATTCCTCAACGAGAGGCCACAGAATCTTCAGAGACACCCCACCTCAACAGGAACAGCTCTAATGGAGTCTATTTTGGCAATCACAGAACAAGAACTTGATGAAGATGAGCTATACAGAGCAATAGCTTATCAGCAGGTGTTTGAACTAAAGGTGGTGGGAGCTATTAATAGACATCTTACCTGCTAATTACTTTTCTGTGGCTTTACATGACAGTGTGAGTGAGGAATTGTAGCTCTTTTCTTCACATGCTGACAAGCAGCTGCTCTAATCAGCACTGATGAGTTTTGCTGGGTAATTTTGTGAGAAGAGCCAGCCTAGTCCCTCTCTCAGCTCATCCTTCCACCAGCATCACGAGGGGAGGAAGAGTTCACTAACCAAATGCAAAAGTAAAGCAAAATTTTGTTCAACTAGCTTGATCCATGTTCAGTAGTTGTGTTCCCTGTTTCCCTCAATTTATTAAAAAAAAAATAAAATATTGGACCTCATCTCTTTCCTGTGTTAAATTCACTTGACTCTTGCTGTCAGAGAAGTGCATCAGAGAGTGTTCACACAGGTTGAAAAGTRAAGTGTTCCTCAAGTGTTCCTCACTCACACAGCACTATCTCTGCTGGCTCAAACAGACTGTCTAGAAAATGCCAGGACTTTGGTTTAGGGTATTTTTATATTGCTCATTACAAGTGCAAGGGCATCTCAGCTGCCTAAATAAGCCAAGCTCAGACCAAAACAGACACAACTACATCTCCATGAACAAATCCWGAAATCCCTTAGAACAGCTGTCTCTATCACAATTTTTATGCAACCATAAATACCTCTGTGTCTCCAAGCACAAATGCTACATCAAGTTCAGTGACACTGCTTGACTCCTACAAACACCCCAAGACAGGAGCACATGGACTTTCTGTCTAMCTTTCTACATCACTATTTCCTCTCTTCAGCCCAGAAAGCTGAAAACCTTGTGGAACAAAAGGCACGAAAATCATACCACTGGAAACCATTTGGAGCAAAAGGCATTCAGTGACCAGTGCTAACTTCTACTGAACAGTCACAARATGGAAACTGAAGATGCTCCTTTGATACTGATGCTCCAGGGCAAGAAGTAAAAAAAAAAAAATATGTTCAGCAGACAGTGGAGCAGATAGCAGTGCTTATATGGATTAATCTCATCTGTTCCTCTGCAGAAAGCAACCATGACTATATAAACTGAAGGAGGTAAAGGTTAATTTTAATTTTGTAAATATTTTTTGTAACACGCAGAAACAATGTATTTTAAAGAAGRAAGAAAAGAGCAAACTTTTGAAAAGACAAATTTTATAGTCTAGACAGCTGTACTGAGTAATAAATTATGTGTGAAGCAGTGCAACTTCTCAATTACATGTGATATCTCTTATTACTAAGTTCAACTGCCACAAGGATGGAATAATAAGTTTCCTCTCTAATGCAATAAAAAGTCTTTTTCCACTTATTCACAGGATGAAGGCAGGAGTTTTAGGAAAGAACAGCATATGACTGCTAAGAATGGACTTAAAATCACCTCAGGTCAGTTTAATTCTTCTCCTCWCTATCTTTCAGTGCTTTCATCTTCCACACTTAATTTTTGAGTATCATTTCTATWTGTGTTATTTGTTTGCTTTCAAACAAGCAATCTGGAAACAGTAAAGTTCATTGGGTCATGAYTTCTTGAGAAGCCTGAGAAAGATTTTAAATGAATAACCAAAACAGCATCACATGAATATCACAGCACATGGCAGCATTTCAAAACCTGAAAAATTTGTGGTGGRCAAAAATTCACCAAGAAGTGTTCCAACCTTTGCCTCCAAAGTTGATTTTAAAAATGAACAAAATGCATCTGATTTGGCTGAACACATCCCACAAAACTGCTAGCAACTGATATCACAGCTTGTCATATGGAAGGTGCCTTATGTAACTTTATACCTCATCAAATCTGCCTACAACATATATTTCTAACGGCCCTTCCTCCAGCGTCTTGAAATGCCAACACTGAGGTTATCTCTCCCTCAAATAGCACTGACATATGGGGTAATTTAGAAGTGCACAACACATGATCCTAACACATCTGTTTCATAAACACAGAATAAGCAGATAAGGACAAAAACCCCAGATAGCTCAAATGACACCATTTACTGCAATTATTWAACATACACCAGTTAAAAGGCAAATAGTTTCAGAGTATAAATATTTGTCCTAAATATTTACAGATGGAAAAAACCTCAGGTGCATGAAACTTATAGCCTTGCAGAACCCAGGAAAGATTCACAGCCATCATCATTATCTYCTTTCTTGAAAAATTTCCTTCTTTTTCTACACCACAATCAAGCAACACATCAAAAAGCCAAGCCCCGGCCATGCYTTGTAGCACTAATAGAGCAATTACATAAACTATTCTTCTTTCTCTTATTCAATCAACAGACTCTGCAAGATCAAGTGCTCATTACTTTTTTGTTTTTCTTTCTCATGTAATTTTCTCCCTAGCTAGCCAAGTGCTCTTATTTCTCCATAATTCAAACTACCAGTTCCTTATTCACTTACATTCATTTCTGGAAGCTTTAAACAGCCAATCAGCAGTTTAAAATATTTTTTTGAAAAAGGAAATAAGTATTGTTA
>NW_026623905.1:179450-187857 GCF_030028575.1 Malurus melanocephalus | reverse complement strand
CCCCTCCAAAAAAAAAAAAAGATCCAATCAACCAACTAAAAAAATTGTATTGGTATCTGGGATCCATAACTGGTTCTTGAGGCTGGTGGGAGGAAGGAAATTCCCCCTTTGCATACAGACATATTTACTGCCTTTGGCAGACCACAGGGTTTACTGCAGTTCTCCTGTGTAAAAGATTTGCTAACACATTTTCAATGTGATCAGAAACCCCTTTTTTCCTTATCTTCATTGATCTGGGGATGGACTTCAGGATTTCCTGCACTGCAGTTAGGTTAGCTCAGGCTGAGGACAGGGAGGCATATGATAAATTATATATAAGCAGAACTTCCACTTGCAAAGGGCAACAGTGAAAAGGGTAAGCAATTTTTTTCTGCTATGAGCATTCAGAATACTAACAGTAAATTCCACATTCACTACAAACAAATCTCCATTCTAAAATGAAGCCTTCCTCATTTAGCACTATGRTGATTAAGTCTAATATTCACTGTTACTGACAAAACAGTTTTAAGATCTGACTAGTGATAAGTGCAAAGGAAAGTATTTCTGTATGAGAAATGGCAGGAAGATGGAATTAAGATAAAAGGCATAATTCTTAAGAGGAATCAAATCCTTCATGGTTAAAGTAGACCTATTTTTTACATTCATTTGCATATAAATGTTTTGTGTTAGTGGTAAATGATAAGCAATTTCATGCTGTTAGGGAACACCAATGTTTTCTCTGCCAAATAATAATGCTATTTTATCTGCTGAAATCTTCAAGCTTTACACATTCAAATACAGTATACAATAAATTGCTGTGCAGCCATAGCAGATTTAACTAACATGAAACTAGTACTGAAACCATTATGCTCTATAAAGCAAAATCTGTTTTATTTTTTAACCAAACTCTACTCTACACAAATGAAGATTCCCTGAAGAATTATTCTGCAAATTCACAGGGACTTTATTATAAAGTTCTTTGTTAATGAAAAACTTCAAAGCATCCAAAAATTATTTGTGAAGCTTTTCAAATATTCTCGTAACAGCATACCTCCTATCTTAAGACCTCTGTAAAAAAATTTTCAAAATCAAATTAAACCAATTTAATCTTCCTGCAAACAAAATGAACATGATATTTAGAAGAAGTAAAGCAAACAAAAAGAAATATCTCCATCCAGCATCTTGTTTATCAAGGCACTGTGATAAACTAGGTAATTTTCTTAAAGACTTTTGTATTCTACAGGCAGTGTGTAGAGTTTTCTGGGAAAAACATGATACCAAGCAGACAAAATTTACAGTCTGTGGACACTCAGCCAAATATGGTGATACCAAATTTTGGTAAATGAAACTCCATCTCCTCACAAACAGATGATGGAAAAATAATTATATGCATTATTTTGCTTTCTTCAGGCCAGTTATGTATAGCAGGATCTACAAGACCTTCAGATGCACTCCAAACCTGATGATTGATATAGTGATTTGATGATATTATCTAAGTAATTTGTTCTTTATATGCATTTCTCTTTCRTAAGCATCACCTCCACCTTTTCTCAATTTATTTCCTGTTGGCCTYGTTCATTTGCATTCAGTTTTTAAAGGAACCATCAAAGAAACAGGGCTCATCACATTTTGTGATGAAGGTGTGCTACACTATTGCTTGTTTAATGATGAAATGTAAAGCAATCTTAGACTAGCTTCACCCTCACACAYATACTGAAAAGGATCATGTTGAGATCCACCCAAAAATGGTGATTGCTAGAACTRATGAACAGCTAGCTGTATTTTTATTACCTGGGAAATAAAGGAGAAATATGGCACCCAGAGATACAATTTCTCCTGTATCTCTAGACATGTAGCTCCTTATTTTACCATTTTCTACCAGTTTTGAGATGTCAATTATGACATGTAGATTCTTATTTTACCATTTTCAACCAGTTTTGAGATGTCAATTATGACATGTAGCTCCTTATTTTACCATTTTCGACCAGTTTTGAGATGTCAATTATTTGGGGTGATTTTTTAGTATGAATAAAAATGGCCATCCACAGCAAGCAAAAATCTACCCATTGACACCACCAGGGTGATTGCATGTCCCAAGAAAAAGAAAAATAAAAAACTTGTCTTGCTGGAAATAAAGTAACTCTGCCAGMAACTCTGAAGGATCATGGTGGTTTCTCAAGGTTTCTCACCTTGAAAATCATGAAACAAACTCTTAACAGCAACAAAATACCATCACAGACCCCACTACTCCTTTCTTTGAAGCACAGAGAACATTTCATTCATCTTGCCCTTTYTGACATATGGATTTTATAAAACAAAAAGCTGTKCTGAGGCATGATAATCTATTGAACWTACTCCCACCYTCACAGTMTGAAGGAGAGAGGGAAAAGAGAGGAAGAGTTAGTGAGATTGCTCTCCCAGAGCACGTTCAGCCTCAGTGATGGGATGCAGGATGTACATCCCCACCATTATTAGCAAGAGTGACCTGTAACAGCAGCAGCAGCTGGGCAAAAACTTTATTCTTCATTCTCTGAAGCACCACAGGAAAAGAAAAGCTGTGAATCTCACCCCCTGAATGCCTGCAGTGCTGTCAAGAGCACAGTATGGCAGACTGGCAGCCAAGAGAGACTCTGCTAAAGATGGATATTACAGGCCAACATTTGTCCCCTGATCAGCTCACAAACACTGGAATATCCATTTGTTACAAGTGCTTATGACAGGAGGAGAATGATGTGAGAGACCATAGCCAGCCACCCACCCACCTTCTGTCAAAAACCCATAAAGAACATCCTTTAAATAGTTGTTATCAATCATAACTGGCTCCCAGCTATTACAGTTTGTTCAGCACAGTTCCATAGCCCCCACTTTGGGGTCYCTTGCTCTCTCCATAGCAGCCAGAAAATGCTTGTTCAGGATCTCCACATTTCCCAGGAAGAAAATGCAGCCCTGTGAACTACAACATGCAACACAAGCAGCTGGTTTGCCATTTGCCATATCCACAGCTGCCAGGGCAGAAACTGAAAGCAGAGTTTTATCCCAAAAAAATACTGGGGGAAAGGGGCAGGAATAAAACACATCAGCAATCAACATTGCAAAAGATTTCCCAAGTGACAGCAACTCTGTGTTGGAAAACTCTCCCTTTTAGAGTAGGAACAGTGAGAGGGGTTCTATCCCCTCAGCTGCCCTCAATGCAAGAAAATGTTTAGGTGATCACTCACTAAATCAGAATGAAAGGGGGGGAGGCAGAAGAAACAATCCTTTCAATTTTTAATAATTTTAAATCAAGCAGGGGTTAAGCTTGCAAGGCATAGTGAACTTTACTATTCAAAGCCCATCATGCCACACATCAATCCCAGCCTCCAAACAAACATTTGGTTCATATATTTGTAGCTCATGCTAAGCTCTATCATGAAGACTCTTTCAGACTCCAGTGAAACAGAAAATCAGATGTTTTAAAAAACCAACTTGCATAGTGACTATTTGAATTAGCAGTTATCCAACATTGGAGAGTCACAAGCTTAATGTKCTCCTAAACAATACAGCTAATATTAGAGTCAAATCAGAAGAAAAGGCAAGCCCTATCCAGGATAGATACTGATGCAATAAAATAAAAGAAAAGCCTGTAAGTATGGGACCAGCACAGCCAAAAGAATTGCCTCTGAATTAAATTTTCTAAGAGGTTTATCTGATTGGTGAACAATAAATTCAAATTAAGTCCACTAAAATCAATATAACAGTAACATTCTGTATCCCCAAGGAGCCATCAGGAACCAATTGTGAGACGGCAAAAACCTCATCTTAAATTAGAAGCCCTGATCTGAACTCATGCCATTGTGTTTTAGCMATTTTAAGATAAACTCAGAAAAGCAGACATTGTATGGGCAACAAGGACCAGGAAGACAGAGATTTGCTGCATACATTAAGGATGCAGTGTTAGCCTTTGCTACAAATTCTTTATTTTAAATTCAGTTCCATACACTTTTGCCTAAGATAAGGGAGCTACAAAGACAAGTTGTGTTTGTTTGTCTGAAGATAGTATCTGTAATTACATACCAAAGAGAAGAGAAATTTCAGCTAATAAACAAGGAGATTTTTTTGTAAAAGCATTTATTTTTCAGAGCCACAATCTATTTCTCTGTSTGACTGGGAAACACAATCATTGGTATTCACCCTAACTTAGAATTCATCTTTCTCAGATAACTAAAGTATTTACTTTCATGTTTTCTTTTGCACTGTCTGATAAGAAAAGCATTTTGTGAATAACTCTCTTTATGTTCCCTTCTATACCAGCAACATTTTAAGATTGCAACTTCCTTATTTAAGAAATAAATCGATGAGTTAACTCACTGCACTGAGTCACACTGCAGTGTTATTAGAAACAGTATTCTACAGTTTAAATCTGTGTTTAAAATAAAATATTTTCCTGTATGAAAAAGCTTTCTCCTTTTTTTTTTTATTTTTTTGGTATGTTTTATTTTTTTTTTTACTCTCTCCTTTTCATTACATTTCCCATCACCCCAAAAAGCAACAACAGGGTATTCAGAAAAGCTGCTGCATATGGAGAACCAACAAATCTTTCTGAAGAGCCTTTTCAGCTACCGTCTTTGATTGCCTCTACCAGGATTCAGCTTTCTTAAAAGCTCCTTCTGAGGCTTGGAAAAAATAGCATGTACTAAAAATCCACAAAACACCACTTTAGGCAGTGAAGTGCTTCTTAACAGAGCTATTCACAATCCTTTCTACAGCGGAGAATGCAGTGTGCCCAATCTATCACTAATCTTCACAGACACACACTGGAAGTTCATAAGAAGGGTGAAGTCAGCACCACACCCCTCACTGAGCAGATAATCCTCATTATGCACGACATGACCTGACTGAAAAGACCATTACCAAAATCCTTCCATATGCTCCATCTAGAATTTATAGATGATTTACACATAATTATTTCAGTATTTAATAATCTCTACTGTGAAATACCAGCAGCTGTGTTTCATCAGGCTCAAAAAACATCTAAAATGTAATTTGCATGAAAGGATCAGTGAAGAATGACATGGTTAATACCAGAATATTTTGTTTGTAAAGGGCAACCAACACACAATTACTCCATTTGCACACTTAACTATTTTACATTCCAARCCAAACCCTGTCTAATTTCTTTGTGATTTCAGATAAACTTTTATTTTATAAAGACAGATATGCAAATCCTAAATCTGATATCAGTTTATTTAACAAACATAATTTTATCAACAGATTTTTCTCTTTATCTTACCCCTGGTTTAAAATGCTAAACTCTTCATACATTACAAATCAAGAGTTTCTTCGGCTGCTTAGATAGTCTTCAAGAAAAACAATTTGAATACCCGAAATGTGAATATACACACATTGTTCAGCCCTCCCCACTTTGCCCCACTTTTCCCCTTAAAAAAGAAGTTTACCAGWGCACAGAGCAAGTCTACTGCTTCCAAGATAAGCTCCTGATGGCCAATTCGTGTGACTCCTAGATCTTCCAGTTCCTGATGAGTAATCCGTAGTAGCTGGTCACCACTGATCTTCTCCCTCTCAAAGTTCTTTATATATTGCTGCAGGCAATCATCAAGACCTGCAACAAAAGGACAGAAGAAGTGGAGACAAGTTAGCAACATTTTGTACTGCCATAGGAAGCAAAACTGGCCAAAAATTAAGCCAATGCTGAGTGCATTAATTTTTTTTTTTTTTGTCTTATCTTTAAGAGAAATATATTAGCATTTAAAACTTTATGTTACYGAGAAACCTTAAGATTTGGAGAGCTGTGGCAGTCTGTGGTTTTTTTCACCTGTGGACAATATCAACTGCTCCTCAACCCCAAACAAAGCCTTGAATTCTTGTAGTTTAGTGTGCATGAATGTCAATCTGGCAGCCCCTAATAAAGAGGTACTTTAGGGAAGCCTCCATCATGTCTGGAAGGGGAAAGGAAAAGAGGGAACAGTGGAACATGAAGTCAAACACAAAGCRGCAGTGCCACACCACAGCATCTCTCCTAATCCAAGATCACTCACATATTGCTGAGTCACCTGGAAGTTCACAGGTCATGCCAACCCCTAAAACAAGCTGCAAAGAGCTCGAGAGAACCAGGCAAAAATACAAAAAACGGGTCCCAACTGTAGCAGCAGATCCAGCTCAATGTATCACAAACAGAAGCTGCAAGGAGTCAGCACACAAATGCTTTCTGAGCATGAAAAGCCACTCAAATCAAGACCTGGGTGCACTTCTCAGAACAGAGTAATTGGGGAGCAGAAACAGGCCAATCATGCCAAAAAAATACAGGTCATGGAGCACATTTGCTCAGGACATGGCTGATGCAAGGCTGGACAGGAGCAGGTCCTGCTTTGGGGGGCACCTTTTCCGTTTGATGATAAGTCAATGAATTGCCCTGCAGAATGTGATCAAATCCATCATGMATTTCTTGCCCATGAATCTTTGCCTAAGAGAGGTCAATAGAGGGAAGCTCTGCAGAATGTGTACTCATGTACCAGGGGATAAGTAAGACTCTTGGCTATTTGGTGGTCCATTCAACATTTGTATCTGAATACCTTCCAGTGGATCAACATGACTGCCACTGAGCAACAGGACTCAACAAAAATCAGCATTAATTTTGGTGATTATTGAAAGATGCAACCTTTCTGATAGGTGTCTTCAAACAATCCCTAATAGTGAAAAGATATTTGCTGATTAGGCTGAAAGGAAGCAAGAACATTCTTACTTGCTAATCAAAATGTCTGAAAAATCTGAAGATATGTGGAAGAGAAAAGATTGAGCTGACTGCTGAGCCCCAGTTATCTTGTAAGAGCCCCGATAYAGAACATAAAGGTTCTCAGAAACTGGTTTTGTTGCATTTTTGKTTCTCATTCGTGCTTTTTAGGGTGTGGCAACTCCTCAAAAGAGATTTACACGAGGAACATGTTGGTGTTGTAGGCAGGGATGCCCTGTACCAGGCCAGCCTGTCATTCCTGCCTCAATTCTTGGGCAAGAGTCACCCACATTTGCTACACCAGCACAATATTCACAGGGCTTTAACCTCKGGGAATTCACTCACTGAAAATAAACCACAGACAAACATCCTATRAAACAAATATTCCAGTGTCAAGATACAGAAGAAGGGCCCCAGTTCCAGCAGACTTCAACTATGTCCTTCCAGAACCTGCTGCCTGATTTTCTGCTTCCAAAACAAAGCCACCTAAAGGTTTAGGTTAATTAAGCACTTGAAGTGATGCCTTCATTTAATTGCCCTTTCTAATCAAGTAGTTGCTCAAGTCGTTCTTCAGCAAAGAAATCTTAAAAGGGCAGGAGAGGCCCTCTCCATAAGCAGCTGCCCAGATGAGCTCAGCCAAGTCAGACCACGATGCAAACACACACCAAAAACTGGGGAGTTGAACGCTGTGCAGACCATTTTATAAAGAGCTGGACTCGATTATCCTTGTGTACCCCTTACAACTCAGAGTATTCTGTGGTTCTGTGATAGGGTGAAAATTGAGCTGCTGGGGAAGACCTGGCTGAACAGAGAGCTTTGACTAGAACTCAGGAAAATTGAGCTGTTGGGGAAGAGCCTGGCTGAACAGAGAGCTTTGACTAGAACTCAGGAAAAAAAAAAAAGAGTTTATGATCATTTGCAGAGCAAGCAGGAAACTCAGGAGGATTATAGAGATGGCAGGAGGTGACGCAGGGAGAAAATCAGAAAGGCCAAAGCCCAGCTAGTACTTCATTTAGCCACTCCCATAAAAGAAAAACGTTTCTATAAACACATTAGCAACCAAAGGAGAGCCACAGAGAATCTTCAGCCTTTACTGGATCTGGGGGGAAACACAGTGGCAAAGGATGAAGAAAAGACTAAGGCACTTAATGTCTTCTTTGCCTCAGCCTTACACAACAAGACCAGTTGTTCTCCAGGGAGCCAGCCCCCTGAGCTACAAGACAGGGATGGGGAGCAGAATGAAACATCCATAATCCAAGGGGAAATGGTCAGTGACCTATTACACTGCTTAGACACACACAAGTGTGTGTAGCTGGATGGGATCCACCCAAGGGTACTGAGAGAGCTGGTGGAAGTGCTCACTGAGCTRCCTTCCATCATTTACCAGCAGTCCTGCCTAACTGGAGAGGTCCCACTTGACTGGAGGTCAGTAGATGTGATGTCCATCTACAAGAAGTACTGCAARGAGGGTCTGGATAACCACAGGCCTGTCAGTCTGAACTCAGGAAAGGTCATGGAGCAGCTCTTCTTGAATGCAATCACACAGCACAGACAGGACAGCTGGGGCATGAGGCACAGCCAGCATGGATTTRGAAAAGGCAGGTTCTGCTTGACCAATTTGAGCTTCTTCTATGACAGAGTGAGCTCCCTCAGCAAATGAGGGAAAAGCTGTGGTATTGTCTACATAGACTTCAGTAAAAC
>NW_026623905.1:161497-179076 GCF_030028575.1 Malurus melanocephalus | reverse complement strand
GGAGTTAATCCAGTGGATGGCTGGATCCAGAGAGTGCTGGGGAGTGGAGTTAATCCAGTGGATGGCCAAATGATGTTCCCCAGGGCTCAGTCCTTTTTAAAATTTTTATTGATGATCTGGATGAGGGGTTCAATGTACTTCTGCTATTCCTGAACTTTAGTCCCACATTGCTTGCATAGGCTGCTGAATGTGAGTAACAACGTTAAAATAATCAACGTCATCAGTTACCATAAAAATGAATTACCAGTTAAGGCACTAGCAACACAAATCCAGAATAAGACATGACAGATGCACCYAATAAACAGTTACTGACATAATTCTAAGTAAAGGCATTACTCGTCTTCCTCCTGCTACYTAAGTATTTTTGCCATTTAGACGTAATCTAGATGGATGCATGTAGCTCCCATAGGGCAAGAAAAAGGTTTAAGACAACAAAAGTATTACTGACAATTGTTTGACTCACCAATTTTGTAAAAACTTCAACCAGGAAAAGAACAAAATAATTTAACCATATACTGGATGACATTTTCAGAATAGCTCGCCACRAATACTTCTCCTTATTCCCTAAACATCCTTTTAAAGTAATTTATTTCTGTCATTTTGTTTCTAAATTAAAGAACAGCTCTTCTTTTTGTAAACAAAACTGTGCGCAGATCATGATGATGATAATGATGATAATAACAATAATAATACAAAAAAGACAGCGTTCCTCTTGCACACCTTTTGCCCCTAGAGCCACAACAGCCACTGCTGGGCAAATCAACAGGTGGGGAACTGCAGGGAACAAGCATTCCCAGATGATGATGCCATTAACTTRGGACAGGACAAGATGTACCAAAAAACATCAGGTGCCTGGAGAGGAAGCTAAATGAAAATAACTTCTGAAGAGCACTGTCTTTTCCTAATTTCCTACAAGTCCAGCATCCACTCAACCTCAGTGTGGTAAGCAATTTTTCTAGCTGTCAGGGTCTGCTCTAATTCTTCCCCCAGATGCTGTCATATGAGAGGATGTCACCCAACCCACATACCACAGGAATTCTGGCAAATAAYTCAGTTTGATACATTCCTGCTCCTGGCCATGGGTGAGATTAAGGTTGTCAAGAATCCTGCACTYCTGGATGATTCAAGAAATGGCCTCAGTCAAAGGCCAGGTTCATGATTATGTTCTGGATGTGTAGTGTATCAAAACCAGGTTTTGTGATGTCAGTACACAAGAAACAGTCTAATATTCAACAACTCTGCTCCTCACCCAAAATAAGTGCAAGATTTTTTRAGTAAATGTAAAGGCACAGGTGTTCTAGTAGTAAGTGAGCTGAAGTATGACACTAGTCCTTTAAAACTGCAAGATGATAGTCCTCTTCCTTTGAAACCTACTCTTTAAAGTAAACTATACACTAKGACAAGATTCCTTCTCTTGAGTTTCACAATAACACAGACCCCCAAGGATGCCAACTACTCAAGGACTCCTATCTGTTGTCCAGATCCCATTACACACTCATTACCTGACTCGTTTGATAAAACCTACAAGAGCATTTAAAATGTTAATGCATTGCCCATTTTTGTAAGCTGGTGCATACCTGAGGAGTCATGTACACAGATGGATCATTCTGTGCATTGACAGAAAAATAACAACTCTTTACATTAAGTCTAAAGCAAGCTCTACCTCACCTGTGAGATTAAACAAACAAAAACCAGCAAAAAAGTAAAGGAAGTTCCTCCAACAGAAACTGTGCTGAAGAGTCAATGCTTTAAACATTAAAAAAAAAACAAACAAGATCTTCTCCAGAAAAGTCTCTCTTGCAACTAAAACATACTAGAGCTGTTTTTTTTTCACCTACTCCATTACTGAGTTCTACCTTGCATGGGCCTACTCAGATCATTAAATCTTAAATTCATCAAATTCATTAAATTCATTAAATCATTAAATTCATCAACTCATTAACAATTTTTAACAATTCACATATGTAAATCAGATTGCTATGCAATTAATTTGTTTTATCACAACAGCACTGTAGAAACTGATAAAGAAATGTTTCATTTCATTTTTTTTTTCTCATGATTTTCTGGAATAAGACTGCAAGATCCAGCATGACCCTCCAAGGAAATCTCCCATGCTCACTGTCCCCTAACTAATAACTTCACAATCATTCTGAGGTATTATCTTATTTTGATTTGTGCAACAGGTCACCTTTTGAAAGAACTTAACCAACAAACTGCCCCGTAATTCAGTGCCACAACAAGTTATGTACATCCGTGGTAATTCAAACTCAAATGAGCCACTCCATGAAATATATTCTGAGGTTCTGATCTCAGTCTGCTCCTCCTCTGCAAGCAGTTCAGTCTTTTCTCCCACCTCTAAGAGACTAAAAAATATTAAAATAGGCTTTTTCTATGGCTATATCTGAATTAAAAATCAGCTGCTCAGATACAATGAGAGGATACAGCTCTAAAAACAGAGGCAGCTAGGCAGAATATTCTTCCCCAAATTGGTGGTAAAAGAATTTTTCTTCAGGGTTGGAAAACTACAGTGGAAATAACAGATCTGGTGTCCTTATAAGCTGTCTTTTCATTTTGGAGTTAAGGAAAAGATGATGAGCATTACAGGTTTAACKATCAWACCTGAAACTTTGACAAGGGAGTGYATTTTTCTACTACATCAGCTGCAAACTGACAAATTCCCTGAGCAAATCCTTATTCTGTAAACACAGAATTTAATGAAAAGCAGTAACATACAAACAATATGTGGAATAATTTTGCATGGGAGGCACAGACACACATCTTTCCTAAAAAAATAAACAAACAAAAAAAACCAACCAAAATCACACGTCTAGAGCTTTTCTTTTTTCTTTACCTATAAGGCAAACAAATTCATCTTTCAATCTGAACGAAAAAAAGAGTACCTGAACTCCATCAGCTTTTATACCTTAACAAGTACAAATTCAAGCAATGGCCTGCAGCACAGAATTAACCAAGTCTTGAAAAAGAAAAGTAAGCTAGAATTTAACATAAACTGGGYGTGCATTTATGTAGCACTAACCAATGCCTTTTCATATAGCAAACTATTATTTGCAACATTTTTACCCAAACTAGCATGATGGAAGTGACCTCTCAAAAGTTACAGTTGTTTCATCCCTGCTCACCATTAAATATGCATTAAGTCAACTATTCTTAAGGACTGACCACCTTTGAAACTGCACATCAGTCTATTTATGTTTCAAACTGGAATGTTTAGCAGAGTTCCTGATAAAACATTGTGCTATGACATATCCATTTGCACCTAGGCTTTACTAATCCAGGAGTGATAGATACTGGTCTATTCACTTTAATTGTACAAAAATACAAGCTGTAGTTATGCCCAAGAGCAAAGCAACCAAACATAAAACCACTTCTTCCCTTCTACCTCCATCACAGAGCTGCTCCTGGGCACAGCTGAAAAATATCCCCACTCACGTTTTCACCCCAGAGCACAAGAGGCAAGACTAGAAAAGGCCAGTTTTTCTTCTTGTTCTGGTTTGAATGAATTTAATGGGAGCAAAACACTCCCAAGTTCCAGCAAACCTCCCCCCCTCTCTTTTCCCCACCCGGGTCCTGGAGACAAACTTTTCCACAGAGAGGAAAGTGAAAAGAAAAGGGAAAAAAACCTATTTATTTAAAACTATAAAAACAAAACAAAAAACAAAAAAAACCCTGTGGAATCAGCTGTTGATCCTAAAGCCTTTCTCTTCCCTCCTGGGAGTGGCTTCCCCTCCGGGGCCCCCAGAGGGGTTGGACAGAGTCTCTCTCCGGTGGTTCATTGAAGGATCTTTCTCGTCTGTCGTGCCACGGGAAAAAAAAATCCTCCAATTCTCAGATGACGAAGGAAAAAAAAAATTGAGGAAAAACAAGTCCAARGAAAGGGAGAAAAAGGAGCAGTCCCAGAGAGCAGACAGCTTCTTTTCCACCGCTGATCCCGAGAAAAAAAAAAACAAAACCGTGTGTGTCTTGTCCCTTTCCCTTCCATTGTCCTTGAAGGGAGGAACATCACCAAACAAACCAGAGCAGTCTCCACTAATGTATAGTTACAGAAGGGTTGTTTAACTTTCCTCTRACATAAGCAGATGATAGGAATACAATACTCAGCTAACCTAGGACACTTCTGGAAAAGGAAAAAATGCCCGTTCCCAAATGGGAGATGGGCATTTGGAACTCTCCATGTCCCTCAGTCTTAATGCCACCACAGAAACCAGGAACAAGCCAAGCCAGCCATTTCCCCACTGGAGAGGAAATCCCTTTCTTCTGCCACGTAAGGGATGCTCACACARGGGATGCTCACTGCTTCTGGGTCCTCAGCACCTCCTGGGCTTCATGTGTGACAAACAGATGTCACAGATATTAGTGCCAAAAGACACTGCAAAGAACAGGACATTGAAGTGCAGTGGTGGAAAATGCCTACTGTGAACAGGACAGCAAAAAAGTAATGCCCCATCCCAGAGCACTGCAGGGAGGATTTTCAATGGACCACTGGATGCAGATTGAGGAAACATTATGATGTATTTGAAACTGGAAAAAAAAAATATCCACAACAGATTAATTGCAGGCAGATTAAGGAATGGTATTGGATTAATGAAAAAGAATCGCCAAATGCTTGGATTACAGCAGTATTTGCAAAAGAGCTGGACAATTACTGTTTATGTGTAATTTCAGGTGAAAACCCTCTAACTGCAAAACATATCTATCCTTCACTCTATAGAATTATTCTGTCTCTCACTCCCTTCTCCCTCTCTCCCTGACTATAGCAGAGAAAAAGAAATACCAAAAGCATTAAAGAGAAACATTAAGAATTACTGAGAACATCCAAATAATTATTCCTTCAAGCATAACATGCGTATTCATAGAATATAGTATAAGATTACATGTTTTCTATGTGTAATTTAGTTTAGATATATTTTTTACTAGGAACCTTAGAATGTTCAGTCAAAACATTAGCTAAAAGGTACTGCTAACTAAAAACTACTATTTTAGGTAATGAAAGAGAAACACAATTTAAAAACCCACTTTCTATCCACCAGGTTTATTGTACATCCAGAAAAGTGTGTTAAGTCTGTAAAAATGAAGAACTCGAAAAGATGTGAATATGAGAAGCAGCAACACCATCCAAATTCAGCCTTTCTTGAAGGAATTACAAATATCAAGACCAGGGGTACTGTGTATAGTCATGAGGTAAATAAGGAAGCACAGGGCTCATGAAGAAATACACAAAATAAGAAATTGAAATACAAATGTATTTTAGATCTTGACTTATTCTTTTTAACTTCCTTACCAGGAGAAGAATCTGTGGTCGTTTAAAAAAAAAGCCACAAGCAAAAACGGAGATGGCATTACATAGGGCAAGAACCCGGGTGTCAAAGAGTGTAATTATGGATCAAAACAGAAATCTGAGATGAAAGATGTACTGTCTCAAGTCACTGTGAATTCTGCAATTAAAAATTAAATCCTGCTCAAGGAATCCAGCTCTGAAGGATTTGCTATTTCTGTGCCTACAGATACACTCTCTTTTTGGGATTGMAAATTCTTATGAGACCTGCATATATTAATTGTATGAACATCTTGGCAATGCGTGGCACTTTTGCTCATCAGAAAATTACAGAAACATCAAAACTGCATGGATCATACATGGCTCATCAAAAGTGCTACTTTACAAAGAAATTCATACTGACCAAATTTTAAAAGTGTTTTATTGACAAAAAGAAAATTAAAGAAGGAGACAGAGAAACCAAAAACACACATGTAGACTAATTATAAGCACAACTTAAAGACACATAAGACCAAACTGGGAGCTGTATCCTATAGGACTTATTAGAATAAAATCAGTTAGACTGCTAATAATCAGTGCTTATTATGGCAAGCTAGACTTGTTAAATACAAGAATAATATCCAGAGCATTCTGTTTAGCTGTTGATAAATGCARTTTTTGCTTCCATTATTCCCATCTGTACAGCAAAGCCAAATCTTTACACAGGCACACACGAGTTTTGCAAAGTGTTTAAAATCTTAAAACATGGATAACACTGCAACAACCAGTGTGGAGCTCTATTTCTATGACATTCAAGGATTAGTATCCCTGATTATCAATATTGTTCTCAGTCTAAGGGGTTGTAATTATTGTTATATTTAGGACTTTTATTATTGGATTACAACGAATGCATTGTTCAGCTACAGCTGTGGCCTTTGCACATGAGAAATGCTGAAGTGYGCTGAAAAGTTTGTGTAGCTGAAAACGGCTGCAGAAATCTCTTTCATAGTGGGAAAGGAGCTAAACAACTCACAGCATTATTAAATATCAGGAATCCCTCAAATGAAGCAAATCAAAAGAACACATTCACTTATGATAAACACAACACCCAACTGCAGGGATCTAGAACAGCCCCAGTGAGGACAGGATGAGAAAGTGTGCATTCACTTTCCCAGTAAAATGTATAAAATGATGGATTTTTTCAGCTCAGGGTTAGAAGTTCAGCCCAASAGGGAAGACATCTTGAGATAAATTGGAAATATCTGAACCAAAACAAGAAGTTGTCCAAAAAGCTGTCCAAGCATTATAAAGATTATAAGACTATAAACACTGGATGAAATACGGCCCTAAAATTTCAAGAGGAAATACCATTATTGTCTCAATTGTTTCCTACTTAAGTCTATGCTCTTATGATTTTTGGAGGAGCTTTGACGACAGGAATGTACACCAAAGCTTTGCAAAAAGCAAGAGGCAAAAGCGACACTGGTACATGTAATGATATATTTTTATGATCCAGGCCTACAATTTTTAAGAATCCAACCAGTCTGGTTTTATTCAGGGTCCCAAATGCAAGAGSCTGAACAATGTAACACACAAGAAGACATGGCCCTGACCCAAGAAGCTCGATAACTCCTCCTTTCCCCAGAAATTCCCTCTGGCTAGATAATAAAGGAAAATCCCTCAACAKCTACTTTTATTTCTACTCTGCTTTGCAGTTTCTGTACTCTCACAGTCATTCTCCTCATTCTTTGCATGTACTCCAGTTAGCAGAGTACCTCAGGAAAGAGAAACCTCCTCGGGTCCAATAAATGTTTAACTTCTTCCTCAAAGTCCCACATTTCTGCTCCAATTATCACAAGTTAACTAGAATACACTGCAAGTATCTTAGCACATGGGCATTTTCCAACCACCGTTACAAAATTAGGGATGCAAATACCATTAACTAACAACTATTTGATTTGCATTTCATTAAACGGTAAAATTTCAAATGTTACTATTATTCTTCTCTAAAATTATTCCTTGTACAACAGCTGTCTGCATCCCACTGTAGGGATTTGATACTTCCTAAAAATGTGCTACCACATATCCAGCTATAAGGGATAACTTTTTTACTAATTGGATCCCCATTTGTATGTTAAAGCAACATACAAATGAGCACAACAAAAAGKTTTTTTTCTCAGCAGTGTCCTTCTGACTTTAGAATTTCAGGAGGTTTATCTTTTCACTAGAACAAAGCAACTTTAAAAGATTAGAACAGTTTATTGCAAAATGTGCAATATTCTGGTGCCTGCACATAGAGAGGCTACAGCACTGGTTTACACAGGAAAAACTATTGTTCATCTAACAACAGCATGTGGCTTTATTATTATTATTTATTTTATTATTGTTGTTGTTATTATTATTACTATTATTTTAATATTATTATTTTATTATTATTTAGTTTATTGTTGTTATTATTATTTTTATTATTATTGTTATTATTATTGTTGTTACTATTATTATCATTATATTATTTATTTTATTATTATTCTCCAACACATCTCTCTAGCAAGCTCTGAGCACTAATGACATTAAAATAGGCTGAAGTGAGCACCACCAGGCTCAAGCACATCMCCAACACAGCACTGCCAGAGCTGGAAAGGATCAAAGCAAAGCAACCCTCCATCTGTCCCAGCCCTGGGCTACAGCTGCAAATCTCTGAGCACAACTGGGCTATTGTGCAGCACCTGCCCCCAAACAATTCTGTTAAAAAAATGTAACAATGACAAACCATCAAATTCCCCAATATTTCTGTAAGCATTGAAATGCAACCACCATATTCCCTAAGGATGGGAGGCTTTGTCYGAATAGGTGTGGTATTGGCTTCTGCAACAGCTAAGTCTGAAACACTCCCTCAGGACTTAAGATATGAAAGTCTTAATTTTCCATAGCTTTTCACTGTTTCCCATGATTATTTGCAGCTGTGCTTCACACCACACAACCACAGAAAGTGCAAAGCCATCAAATGTGCAAGCAGAACCTGTCATGAGGAGAATTGCACCATATTATCTATATGTGCATTTAGAATTGTCATTTCCTCTCTATCAGAGCTYAAMTTCATGCATGCTTTATTAGAAAAGCCCTGTTATTTCTGAAATAGTTTGGGTTAGGGAAGACAATCTAAAAGAATTAAGTTTTAAGGKATTACTSTTTCTTAACAGGGGGAATCAAATAAAACACAAGCACTAGGAAGTGTGTGATGCAGTGCAAAATCAGAATACAGCTGATAGAAATATGGCTGGGATTTGGAAATGGTGGTGAAATAGGGCAGGCAGGACAGGAGGGAAACTTTCTTCAAACTCTGAGTGAACTCCCTCCCATTCATTTTTCCTTCTCACAACGCCCATGCAATTCCCAGGCTTGAAGCTCTTTAGAATGAGCTCGCACAACTCAGCACAGTGTGAGACTTGGGAAGGTTTTAGAGTTGTGGGCAGAAAAAGCTGTGCATGACAAAGAAACATCTGTAACTTAGAACCACTGGTCAAATACTTGGATATGTGTAGGAGTGTGGTGAAGAAGAAAGGGAAAGCTATACTTCTAATATTCATCACTTCACATAYGATGCCTCAGTAACCATCCCACACCGCTGAAAAATAGAAATGAATCATATAATAAAGGGAAAAAACAACTATAATATGTTAGACAGTCAGAAGATGTTTAGGTAAGCCAAGCACAGCCCTGACATTAGCCAAGTAAATAAACAGGTACTGGTTGTTCTTTCCAAAGCCTTCCCATGTTTGCATTTTTACCGTGTGCTCTGGAGCAGCCACATTAAACACCAAGGGCTCMTGTCTTCTTCCTCCCTCACATGGGCTAATATATGCTATTATGCAAAATAGTCCAGTAACCCCCCCACAGTCTTTATTAGAGTTCTTCACCGTGAAAACCAGCTTGGCTGCCAAGGATTTATTAAGCCAGAAGGCATCCTTTTGGCACAAGCTGGAACACYATGTCCCTGAATAAATAATACAACAGTTGTTAAAGCTTTCCTTTACCTCTGTACTTTACACTGTCTCCCACCCACTGGAGAAATCTGCTAATGGTTCAAATAAGGCTTCAGGATTTGGTTGGTGATGTCCTCACTGAGATTTTGATGCAGCCCTGCAGCGTGGTTAAAAGCAAGGCAATTCATTTTCCATCAGGAGCAATTGTGAAGTTTTACCACACTGACATTGACCCCCTCTCTGGAGCAATAGGGGATGAAATGCTAGGCATGGTTGGGAGTGCTTATCCAATGACTTCATCCCTGCTCCAAACTTTTGGATTTGATTTTCCCCCAAATATGTGATTTTCCTTCTATGACCAGCAAAATCATGCAGTGCTCATTTGCTCTATCTGCCTCCTCTCAGGAAGGATTTCAGAATTAAGAGAGAACTCTAATGACGTCAACCACAATTGGACAGAATATGTTCAAATTACTTTACAAACAGTCCTGTAAGAACAGCTTTATTACATTCCAGTGTGCACAGATCCAGACTATGTTAAGAAGTAAAAACATTTTGGTTTTAAGCATCTTGGCTAACACAATCTGCTTCAAAGTATATCAAAGTAGAGAGCTTTACATAAGAGAAATGCAATGATAACTTCACATGCCTGCTCTTCCCCACTCTTCCTCTCACTCATTAAAAGTGAAGAACATATTCCATAATGTAAAATCCACAATATTGACTGCAAGCTTGTAAAGTGGGAGTGAAAACCACACAACTGCAATATATATATTACACACATTGCAATATATATATTTTTCGATTTTTATTTTCTTTGGCAATATATTTTTCAAAATAATGTTGTCAGTTTTGCCTAAGTTGTAAATACATAATTTTTTGAAAAAAATTCTGTTGAAATGTCAAGCTAAAACACATTTTAGTTAGTTTCTCATTTTGCATAATCACTTGTGCAATTTATCCATATGAGCAAAAAGCAGTAACTAGGAATTAGACCCTTCAAAGACTGAATTAATCTACAGCGACATATTAGTCTCTTTCAAGTCTTGTCAATGTTATATCCCCAGGAAACATTCACATGGAAAGCAATGTCTGCACGCACAAAAATAATAACAATTTATTTTTAACTATTAGCTGCATAGCACTAAATTGATGGTATGAAACCCATCTCTAAAGTTCTTCCCCAAATACAGGATTAGATACTTCTATTCTAAATATTAGATACTTCTATTCTAAATATTAGATACTTCTATTCTAAATCTTAGATACTATTCTAAATATTAGATACTTACATTCTAAATATTAACAATTATACACTAAAAATAAAATAAAAAATAGAAATATATAAAAATATTTATAAATATAAATATATAAAAATATAAAAAAATTAAAAAAAAAATAAAGCCACACATGTGAAATTTGCCAGTGGCACAATTCTGAGGTTGGGTTTACATTCTGTGATCTTCATCCTTTATTCTGCAACAGCCTGGCTGGTAGAACTAAACACTTTGATCAGTCAGCATGGGATAAAGTGCACCAATTACAGATATTCCTGCCCATTTCCACAAGACATCAGCAGGAGGTTTATGCTAAGTGCTGTTTAGCATTCCTGTACTAGCTGGATATAAGCAATTGTTGTGTACATCCTGATCTTACTCCATTAAATCTGTTTAAGGATTATTTATATTGAAAAGTGCTAAGAGATCAGTATAAAAATCCTACACATTTTGTTAGAACCTCATCCATACCTAATCAGAAGCCAGGAAAATAAAAAATCAAAGAAAGAAAAAAAAACAAAACAAAAAAAAAGGTTTAAAAAAAATCCCCTTAATTTTCACTCTGCTGAGTTTAATACTACTTGCTTTATGTATTATTTTTTTTACTGTATGAGGCATTCCTTATTCCATATTCATCCTTTAAAATGTACCTGAAACAAAAGGTTGGATAGATAAAATTTCAAGTGCTTGAATGAATTAATAATTGCTATTTTGATTTTAGCTCTGGCTGACTTTGTAGGCCTTCCTCCTTGTTGCTGAAGATTGAAAGAAATTACTTTCCCTGTTACCTGCCACAAACTCCTTTGGCCTCACTAAAAAATAATATTCAGAAGCTGAGTGAGCCTTATAGAGTTGAGTTTTTTTGAAAAACAGAGGACATCTAGATATCCAAGAAAGAGTAATACCTTAAAACTTAATTCTTTTAGATTGTCTTCCCTAACCCAAACTATTTCAGAAATAACAGGGCTTTTCTAATAAAGCATGCATGAAGTTGAGCTCTGATAGAGAGGAAATGACAATTTTAAATGCACATATAGATAAGGTGCAATTCTCCTCGTGACAGGTTCTGCTCTGATGAAGTTCTCTTCAGATCAGGTTCTCTGCATAATAGCTGTTTTCACAACTGTAATAGGTAGACCAGTAGAAAATTGAAAAAATATCTGAAACTTTCTATTAGTAGCTTACTATCAAAAGTTAAACAAGTTATTGTTATAGTTTTGGAAAGAAAAATACAGAACACGCAGACTTTTGGGACAGTACTTTTTAACAAGCAAATGAACCCCAAATTTTAGGGTAAAAATWAAGGGCAGAAGTAGACTGAAGACTATGGACTGGAGCATTTTCACAATGCACTGTTCCATCACCTCAGGCACCCTTTCCTGTGGCCAAATAATAGGACTCATCYCTGAAAATCACTGCCTTCTAGTCAGTTGTCCTGTTTTCAGCTGAAAATGCAGCATTTTTATCTGCAACCACAAAACAGGTACTATGGTTTCTGTACAGCAATAAGAAATTMGCTGGCAACATCTGAGCACCCGTGCTGCAATCCTTTTTAAGTAAAAAACTGTAACACTGCTTTAAATATCCTGCTACAATATTGTGCCCTTMAGACTATGGGGCCAACTTGTGGTTATCATCAGATAAGAAAATCTTAAGATTTTTGCAAGAACCCTAAGCTCCATCTTCTGTAGATGGGTACAGAGATCCTTTTAGGATTCCTATTTGGAGAACCCATCTTACCACCAAGCTGGATGATGCATAAAGACCACATAAGTTCTACCTATATCAATTTGCTCCTTTCCCAGCAAAAATTCTCCTCAACACATCTGTTACTCTCCCAGCCCAACCCATTCCCTCTCTTCTTTATATCCTCCATGTAATCTTTGCACTAAATAGGAATGGGGAAAGTATTTTATCCAAGCATTCATTTTTCATCTTTCTCTCTCCCTGCACAGCTCCAAGGTCAGCATCTCCTGCACACACACAGCTTTCCTAAGTGGCAGGAGCTGTAGAGCAGAGTGACAAAAGCCTCAAATGTTTAATTAGCAAAGCCACCCAGAGGGTTTTACTGGTTTCACCTCACTGATGTCACCTGGAAAATTGGTGACTAGCAATAGAAGTATCAAAACATGTTCCAAATTCCAAGCTGGCAATGTTGTGATGCGCTAGAACCAGGAAGAAAACTGTGTTTTTCCTACTAAAAATTCAAACTGTGATCAGCCTGTAGGGATCCTCCCCCCTTGTCAGGAGAACTGCACCTCCACCATGTGCAGACAGAATTATATCTCTGACCTCCAAGCATTCAACAGGAGATCCTGTGAATGAAATTATTTTAACCCACATGGTTCAGGTAGGGAGAGATTCATGTCTCACAAAGTCTGAGCACCACATTACTGCTGGGACCATCTCCTCTGACACAACTTGACACTTCAGTCATTTGTTAAGCTCTGAAGCATCTGTTCCATAATAAACTGTTACATGCTTGCCAAGAACCTAAGCACTGTGTTTTTGGATGGGTATTACTAAGTTGCAAGCCMTAATTTAATACTCGTCTGACATTGATGGTGACCCAACATTTAATGGAGCTTAATGCTCCTCTGATGCCACTGATTAAATTATTGCTCAGTAGTCCAGTTTCATAATCTACAATTTGCAAGGAAGCAAGACAGATCTACAGGCACTGTCTCCTCTCTCAGCAGTGAATCAGACAGGGAAAGGTTCCCTAATTGAAGTTAAAGGTAAGGACGCTGCAGTGCATCATTTGTCAGTGCAGAATTGTGGTCAGATGCTTTAAGCCAATTATATTATTACAAAAAAAAGCAAAGCATGAAGGGGAAAATATGGGCAAAATCCTTGACCCAGCATGTGCAATGACTTCATAACATCCTGAGCACTGTCCAGGAAACTCAGTCCTGTGGCCAACACGAATTTCTGCTCATTTCTCCCCATTAGGTTGTTGAACAGTTTGGTCACTGCTTAGGCACAGCTGTGCAAACAGCCTTTCAATGTTTGGCCTGATGCTATTGAATTCCATCCCAAAATGTCTCTCCTTTCTGCACACAGGAYGAGGAAGGCTAATTTGGACACAGAGCATTAGAGGTTTTCACAGCCGAACTTAAATCATCACATCCTAAAATTTTTTTGAGTTTTGAAAGAATTCTACCAAGTATATTAGCCAGCTTAAATGTATATCTGAGACAGCTGATAGCAACTGTATTTTCTAAATCCTCTCAAAGTCTATTCCCATCYTGAGGAAAAAAGACAGTCTGTGAATGCCTAAACATTTTAGAACAATTAAAAGCAATTAAACAAAAGCAATGAGAAAGCAATGTTTTTTAAAATGCTTTGGATGAGAAGAACTAGRAAAACTTTATGAGGGTACAGGCATAAAAAACAACAAATGCTTTTTTTAGCTTCCCAGAAAGYAAACCTTTCTTCCCAGATAAAACAGAGGTCCTCTGCCAGTACACAAGTAGTTTTACAGAACTATTCATTATTACATTATTTTCACAGTTACTGGCAACCCAGAAACATACTACTGTCAATAAAGTAACTAAGGAACAACTRCGTGCAAATTGAATGTTAGATGCTAGTACAAATGCAGTACCAAAGCAGCAGAAATATGAAAGTCAAAAGCAGAAAATCCCCAGAGGAAGCTTTTCAAGGTACACATACCACAGCTGCACTGTAGTTCTCAAATATAAGCTTCATTTCTGGGACCATCCATGATTTTAATTTCAAGACTGTGACTACTTCTACCAAAACTAAAGCAGATTAAACTAATGTTTTATGTAAGCATGAGCTTGCACTTCTTCCTAGGTGATGAAGCTTTAGTTCTAACAGAAAGTTGTGGAGCTACTCATGTCCAAATAATTCCGTTAATGTTATTGCATGAATATATAAATATATCAAACTAAGTATGTCCTTTMCAGTCTCAGAAAATGTCATTACCTTAGAATACTGTGAAAATCTCAAAAGCATCAGCATTTGAAAATATTTTTTTAAAGCTTTCCCATTAAATACTACTAGACAGGTAATTACACTAGTAATTAAACATTACTAGACAGTGTTAGTTTACAGAATATATCCCAAAATTAATTCTGATCATTTTATACAACCATAAGGCCTATAGACTTTTCCCCTCCATTTTAGCTTCTATACTGGCAAAATAACTCAATTCTAACTTTTTATTAATTTGGTCTTCAAGAATCTTCTACATTATAGAATGGAAAAACAGAATGTATTAGAATAGATGTTAGAATAGAATACATACAGAATGCATTAGAAAAGAAAAGCAGCAAGTGTTTTGAACATTAGCAGCTGATAAGCAAATTTCAAGGATTTAATCTCTTCACAGAATCTCAAATCCCACCATACTGTCTACAGGGAAAAACTCTTCAGCCCAGAGCTGAACTTAAATCTCAAGATTCAGGGTCCCAGATGTCTCCTTGTAAAAGGTTTCTGACACCTTCAGATGCTTTGCCAAGGATAAAYGTATTTTCAGGATTCTACAAGCTGTGCAGTATATACAATCCTTCTTCCCTTTTGCAAAGAAATATTTTCTGTATTGCCAAACCCACAAATGTATATTTAGTTCTAGTAATAGCTGACCTTTTTTGTTTGAATCTTAGTCTCCAATATCAMCATCCCCACTTCTTATCACCAAGGTTTCCCTTCAGCCAGACCTGCAAAGAGCTTGTTTTCCTATCACTGTATGAAAGAAGCTAAGCTCCAGAGAGAAGGRAATTATTTTCTTCTGCAAACCCTGTCCTCATGACTCAGCATCCTCTAAATGCCAACAGAAAAAAATACCCCATTAGAATGCAGGAAAAACATAATAAGGGGTTATTTTTCATGGTCAGGTTTGCACAATAAACTTTACCATTCAGCATTGATAGGAAAAAATGTCTATTTTCCCTGCATCCCAGTTCTTCCCAAGACCTTTGACTGCAGCACTCATCACCTGCAGTCCACTCACTGTATTTCTCCACGGGTGGCTGAGGCAAAGAGAAAAAAAGAATATCTCAGTGCAGTCCCAACTCATCAGTGCAAACAGGAACAGCCACAAGAGTCACGTCTCTCTCATTCCCAAATTCCCTCTACAAATCCACTGCTCTTTCCCCCATGTGGGTACCTTGAGCCCTTCACTGTATCCATCCCATCCAGGGAAAATTTTGGTGTGACCACACCATAACTTCACCCAAATCTCACTGTAGGGAGTGTTAACAGCTTGTATGGGAGAAAAACGTTATGTCTTTGGTTGTTTTGAGAAAAAAGAGATTGGAATGTAGAATTGATAATGTAGGTGGTTTACAATTATAATTATTAATACTGTAGCTTTTGTAAACCTATTAAACTTATGCTGTTGAGTAGAAAGTGAGAGCTTCACTGACCAATGTATGTGTGATATACAAATGTATGCACTGGTTATTAAAGTAGATAAAAGAGGTTTGTTTTAGAATAAAGGGGTTACTTTTTGTGTGTATATGTGTGTCTTTGTGTCTGTTATTTTGTGTGGACTGTCCCCCACCCGCCCTCTTCTCAGAGCTCACTGGTGCTGGAACATTCCATTAAAAGTGGATACTTGTTTTTCTTTTTCACATATTCTCTATTTCTAAAACACAAGTAGTTACATGAAAATTATTTTGATTAAATGATGGTTTTGTGCAAAGGAACGGATCTAAATTTCAGAAATAGGTCTTTTAATTATGGACCCCTGAAAAATAAGCTGTTTTATTTCACCAGAATCTTTTGAATATCAAGCTGAAAACATTATAAAGGACTGTGCTTCGGCATTTTGAGGATTTCTGAGGCTTATAAATTTTCCTTTAATCTATAATTAAGAGAGCTTCTTTTTAAACTTAGTCAGAAATCTATTTCAAATAGCTTTTTTAAGAGCTAACTAATACTAGGGAAGTGAAAAGCAATTTCATGAATGTGTCACCACTGCAGAAAACTGCTGCATCATGCYTGTATTTCATTAAATATCAGACCTTTGGAAGATGAGAAATCAGCAGTTTCAACTGAGAGTAAAAGTTCCACCTTTGCACCACACACCAGAAATGCCCAAAGATATAGAGACAGTAAAAGGGGATCTTCCAGGCCTCTACATGACATGTAGAATTATTATGCTACTATTTCAAGAGTTTAAAAACATTATTTAAGAAAGAAGAAAATGTTGTTTCCTCAGGGCAGTAATCTCAATGACTGAAATTTCTGCATCCCAAGTAAAATTGCTAAAGTACAATTTTTTTTCACTTAATTACATTTTTTTTAAAAGCATTCCACTAGTGACTACTGCTAACAAGAGAAGACATGGTGATTAAACGTTTCATGTCCTTTAATAGCTAATCTGAAGAGCTAATGAATGTTCAAAACYTAACAGAGCTGTCAATTGTTACAGAGCTTCTCACTGCACAGTGAAATGATGAATAAACTCAACTCTTCTGCTTTGCTCAGAATCAGAGCATTGCAGAGCTGATTTATAAAAGAGATTATGATATCAAGACTGGTAGGAAAAGCATCATGACATAGAAATTACAGAGACCCAAAAGTAACTAATGCAACATGCCTTGTATAAACGATACACCAATTTTCTTGTTTTATTTCCTAATGGTAAATCTTGAGCTCCTCAAGAGTACTCATTATTAATAGTGTAGTAAATGCTGGTAGGTTCTAGCTGTTATTTGCACCAGTATTTGGGGATTTTTTTTTAAAGGAATATTTTAATGGGTATTTATGGACTTTCTCAAAGAAAATTTGAAATTATGTCATCTTACAGTTTGAGACTAAACTGTTTCTGGGTTGGTATAAAAGAGATTATGAGATCAAGACTGGTAGGAAAAGCATCATGACACAGAAATTACAGAGACCCAAAAATAACTAATGCAACGTGCCTTGTATAAACAATACACCAATTTTCTTGTTTTATTTCCTAATGGTAAAATGGTAAAATATGCTGACAAATGTTTATGTACGTTTGTTTATGTACATTTACCATGGTAAAATGGTAAAATATGCTGACAAATGTTTATGTACATTTACCAT
>NW_026623905.1:158574-160570 GCF_030028575.1 Malurus melanocephalus | reverse complement strand
TTCTTTTCACAGATGAACATACTGTACAGACTCACCAAATGAGCTGGTACACTTCTCTAAAGAGCAAATTCAAAAATCCTTAAAATCCTATATGGTCAGACTCATAATTGGTGACTTCTGTTTACAGAAGCTCCACCTGCCCTTGGAATAAACAGAACACAGATTCAGCCCACAGTATTTTAACACAGCTCTGGTATTTCTCACAAAGCTTCCAGGAACTTCTGAAGAAGGTTTTGGTGGTGTATTTGTTTATTTTCCATYAACACAGATTTGTTCTCCAGTGTCTTGCTTAGCAATGTAACAGTAATCTGTGCTGTACAAGATCAAAGCAGACCTGTAAGTTATGCCAGGCAGGGATTTTATACTGAAGGGTTTCCTGTTGCTCAAAATCATTTTAATCAGATAATCTACATAAAACAAATAATTGGGAGTATCTTTGTCTGTTCATGCATTGCTTCTCTTTCTACATAGACAAATTAGGTTAGACAGGACCTACATTTCACAGAGCCTAAGACAAGAGGCTCCCATCCCGTTGGTTTATGGCACCATACTGGGTTAGGAACTGCAGACACTCTCTTCTCTCCTACAAGTTCAGTCAAAATAATGATGAACCAGATGGCAAAATGTGATGGCTTCTACTGCTCAGCCAGAAGTGTGAGCAGTTCCCATTGAGTGACCAGATCCCTTCCTCCAAATGAAATTATAATATTATTAAATTATAATATTATAATATATATAATTATTAATATACTAATATATAACATATTGTATATAATATATAATTATACATTAATATATAATATTATTAAATATAAAATTATCTTCTTCACCTTATCTGGTGCCATTCAGGCTGCAACATCCTCTTCACTCAGGGATGAAGAAAGGTGCCTACTTAACCCTCCCTTACTTTTGGGCAGATGGGGGTGATTATTCTTCATTTTTAAGAGTCCTGTCTTACAAAATAATTCAACTTGTTCAGTCAATATACTGAACATAAACCTCATTTGTGAAATTTCAAGTTACTAATAATGACTTTTTAACTTTTCAGTGTGCTACAGAATCTGCATCATCATGACCACCAATGACATTGTCAAGGGACTGCTTGACAGCTGGGACAAAAGTTAAAGAGGTTGTTAATCCTCAAAACACCAAAATAGAGGAGGAAAAGCGTGGTTTTTTTAGGAGGTGGCTCAGTCTTTAACAGATTCCCAGGTGGGTGAAGCTCCTCAGATCCCCAGGTCCCAAACCAGGAGTGAGAGGCAGCACAGCAGCTTTCAATCCCCACCCTCAGAAGAAAAAGAAAGAAAGAAATCAGAGAAGAAGAAATCAGAGCCCTGCAATGAGGATACACTGAACAAACAAAAAGCCTCAAGTAATTTGTAAGACATCAGCCACCACTGAGTGCTGAAAACAGGACAGACAGTCCTGCCTCTTCACTAAAAAAGAACRTTTTTCCTTTTAAAAAGGTTACTAGAAAATGATGATGGCATGGTAGCAATTTCTTTATTTAAAGCACATTCCCAAGCTTGATGTATCAAACTAAAGGTCACAACTCCACATAAGGCAGAGGCATTCACACAGGCAGAACAAACTGTACTGCATGAAGCTAAACAAGACTGAAAATGTTTTCTGTGTTAATGATTAACAAAACTTCGTATTTGACATTATTTTAAATGCCCTAATGCCTTATTATTTCTGAGTTATACAAATCAGAGACAGCAGCATCCTGCAAAACTAATATCAACAAGAAATGAAYCTGTCAAAGTGCAAACAATTTCTGCCTAACAAAAAGGATACATGGAGAGTAATGTAACAGTGGGTTTAATTAGCTGGGCATATAAAGCTGTTACAAGATGAATTTCTTTCATTTAAAAAAAACAGACAGTCAGTTAGAAATGCTTCAGTGCACCAAACTAAGGATGACATAAGACACTTAACTTTCTCCCTCCCCTGTAATGAGGAGCCAGAGCAGCATCACCCAAGCAGCAGGTGAAGA
>NW_026623905.1:155481-158324 GCF_030028575.1 Malurus melanocephalus | reverse complement strand
TTTTGTGCATTTGTTGAAAATGGAAGCATGGTACCCATGTAGTGGGTTTAAACCTGATTTTTCCCAATCCGAGTCACGGCACCAAAAATGTCGTGGTTTGGACTGTGCTGAAAGCCAAAAGTACTATACCCACAATATTCTCTCCTTTCCCCCACCAGAGAGGGAGAAGGGAGAGCAAAAGCCCAATTAACACAAAAATTTATGGCTTTCAGATAACATAACATAATTGAGAGAAAGATACGTATGTGCTCCAGAGAATGGTCAGACACGCTGAAAAACTTAAGTTGCAAAAATAGATTTATTACTACAAACTACTAAGAATACTACGGCACCGGGGAGGGGAACAAAGATAGGGAAAAATTTACAAGGAGAGGAAAAATAAAAATGGACATTTTAAGACACCTGTTATCCTTTCTGGGGACCCGTCTCTTTCCCAGATCCTCCCTCTCCACCCCCCAATTTTTTCTGCACACACAGGGGACAGGAATGAAAGTCCAACACAGATCAAACCACTCATTACAGTTGTTGTCCAGCATCATAGGAGAAGTGTTCTTACAGCTCCAAGCTGTGSAAGTTATAACAGCAATGTAAAACAAAAGTGACTAAGAATATATGTGCAGGCATAGCATGCTTTTTTTTCTCCTCTCCACTTAAGTGACTGCTTTCCACATCACACAATTGAAATCCAACATAATGTTCCCATTTTCCCCCTGCTTCRGGCTGGAGGTGCACCCCAAAGAAGGGTCACAGCAGCTGCTCCTTCTCCCAAAAGGACCAGGGGCAACATCAGAAACATCAGCACAGAGCCCACTGCACAAATTATTAGCAGAAGACTCAGTCTGCCCAGGCCCAAGGAGAGAGAGTCAGGCACTTTAAAACAGAAATTAGATGCCTGAATTTAGGATCYCAGGGCATGATTGCAGGCAGTTTTTGTCTGATCAAATTAGGATGGAGACAGACCCTAAATGCTGCTGCTGCCAGTGCCACCCTGGGCACTCCATGCACACACCAGCCAGGATGCTCGAGGCATTGAGCACAGGGAACCTCAAACTCCCAATTTTGCTCCCAGGAGTATGAAAAGAGTTTGGATAAAATGAAGAATAAAATAMAGACAACCCTGAAAGCAAAGCTGGGAATCCAAGACTCCTCCTTGYAGTTAAATGGGGATTCACTGGACAGCAGTTTCTTATTTTTTAAAGTGGTTTTGTGAGMTGAGATTACAAGATATTGCATGAATGCTGGATTGTTTCCCCTTCAGTTCAAAAAAAGCGATTGTTCTGGGATGGGAAACTGATTTCTGAAAAGAAAAAAACATCCCTTCTTGTTTGTTCCATTAAACTGGTAAAAGAAAATTTAATTCAAATTAAGAAAACTCATATTCAAACAGATCCACTGGCGAAAAACAATTGGTATTTATGTGCTGCTGCCACTTTGCACTCATTACAGGGTCTAATGTTTTGCAAGACACATCTTTTAAACCTTACTAAGCTTATTATTTACTATCTCCTGACAAGCATGACTTCATTTCATGAGCTGGCACACATCCCATTGTGAGAATCTAATCTTTAATAACACATCCTAATTAAATATGCACATTTCATGCAAAAACCAATAGCTAAAATTCAGAACAAAACAAAAAACAACATTCATTTGACTAAACAAAGCAATTGGATTAGAGTGCACAGAGCAAACTTAAATATTAAGTCACATATGTCACAGCAAAAAGTCATTRAGGGAAGGTAAAAAAAAMCCCWAAAAACCAATCAGGCAGACAATTCTTTATAGCTGACCGTATCTGACCTCTCTGAACTCCTAGCTAGCTTACTCCCCATCTGTCATATGATAATAACTTTAAAAGAAGMACATTTAAGACCTCATCAAAAGTTCAAGTCAAATTGTTCTTAGTGTGCTTGATTCCACTCAAGAAGGGTGTGTTCTTCTACAGAAGCTACAAGGATTTATTCTTCTCAACACTGATGGCATAATTTTACCATTAAACTATTGATTATTTTGAGTGGTTCCACAGTGACAAAAAAAAAAAAATCCTAAAATAGTGAGTGAGCATCAAACAAAGAAAACCAAGAAGAAACAAACAATTTTTTTAAAAATAATCTCTAGAGATTTTAATGCCAAATCATGCCACTAAAAAGCTACTTCTATTTATCTGCCCATTTCAAATGACAGTAAYCTGAAAGCCACTTTCCTTCTAGTGAGTAAAGTCCTAACATTTGACATTACTGAGATACTTTGAACTGAAAAACTTTGAGTTACAACTTTGTGACTTGCTATAAGGCTTTCAAAGGTTCTAACAAAAGTAAATTAGATACACTTGCAATTTTTTTAAACAATTTTACCATTGATTGAAACTAAACCCCAACCAACATAAATCTTTGTCTTCAGATATCTCACTGTAATTATTCCTTGAAGTTTGATTTAGTAAAGTTTATCAAAACAACATTCTGCAGCAAACTCCTCAGAGTATTTGTCCCAAACAAAACAAGAGGGTAAAGGTTTATGCTTTACAATTTTAATTCTTGGGATAAATACAAGTAAATTGCCYACCACATTGCTGAACACAAAGTGAGAAAATCTAAAGAAATTACAATATTACAATTTCTAGATCTTATTTAATCCTGCCTGACTTCATATATGTGCAAGTGAACAGTTATGAGCATGTTTTGAAGCTAAAATGTCACCAWTSCYACCACAGCCTACAATATATTGTCAACTGAAAAACAATTTTTTTTTTTAAAGTAAAGTTCTTTTAAATAGTTTTTATAAGGGACTGGGCAGCAAAGCTTGTATTCAGCTTTATCTTCTTTCAAGCTAGAAAACAAATTTTA
>NW_026623905.1:145628-155311 GCF_030028575.1 Malurus melanocephalus | reverse complement strand
CATTCAGGACAGAATTTTTCTGCAGCCACAGCCCTTGGATGCCCAGGCAGCCACCTACAGAGCATCACTGCCCTGCTGTAGAAGGCAACATGGTCAGGAAGAGCCCTAAAACCTCACAAACTGCTAACAAAGGCCAGCATTAATTACCCTGTCTGCTCATTAGTGTTAATTACCTCCAGTTGGTAATTGGATAGCTCAGCACAGCTTACAGTCAGCTGAGTGACAAGAGAGGATGCAAGAGAGAAGCTGATGATGCCCACAGAAATAACAGGAGAGGGTTTTATTGTCCAAGACAGATCAACCAAAATATTGCTGAGCTCCTTCTAAACTAACTTTGCAAAATTTTTAAGTAATTTTTTCTTTCTGAAAAGAAACTGCTTTTTGACCCCTGCAATGCCCATAAACRAAAACACAGGAAGTTCCACCTCAACATGAGGAAGAATTCTTTACAATGAGGGTGGCAGAGCACTGGAACTTTAGTTTTTTTTTATCTGGAAATGTAGGTAATGCTGCAGCTGCCCTGGAGGTTGTGGAGTTTTCCTCTCTGGACATTTCAAAGCCTATCTTTGGTGACCCTGCTCCAGGTGACCCTTGRAAGAGGAGTTGGAATGGGTGACTCCAGAGGTCCAACACCAGTTCTGTGAGAATTACCACTCCTTCACTGCCTCCACTCTTCTTATTCAAGCCAAGGTAGTCAGCAGGAACAGCAAAACCAAATTATTTTTTTTAAAAAACCCCAAACAACAATAACAAAAAATACACCCGAAAAAAATCCTAACAAACCAACAAGAAAACATGGTAACCATAGGAAATACAGAAGCTTCATGATTACATACACATCATTAGAATTTCTATAGTTGCCAACAGTAGCTTCACCATACCTCATTAGGCATTTAAATGCTTTGTCAGTAATGAAGTTTGATGAAGAACTCATATTTAAAACAGTCCTTTGAAGGCTATGAACTATCAAGTCCTTTTAAAAACTGGGTTTACTTKCTCTCGAGGAGTCAAGTCATAGACCAGTCTTATTTTTCTAGTGATAATCTGCCCTGTGTCCTTCAACTTTTCAGACTGACATTTATATGGAATTTTTTTATGTGAATCTCTGTCAAATCCACATGCAGATCATGACAAATTATTCACACTACACTGTGCTCTTGGACTCAGTTATCAGGGCTCTAGAAATGGGCTTTTGACCACAAACTAAAATAATAGCTAAGAGCCAGACAGTTTAAAACATACAATGAAATGATAACTAAAGTAACAAAAACTACATCTGCTTTTGAAGTCCAGTACCCAACAGTGAAATTAGAGACTGCTGTTATTTTCAAGAGGACTTGTAGGGCACAATACTCAATATGATATCAAAAAAAAAATTAAAAGAAATTTAAGACACATTAAGCCTCCACATTGTAGGTTAAACTAGCACATATTGTTATTGGAAAATACTGAAGACTGCAAAATTTGAAATAATWAACACCTCTTGAAAAGCAGTAATGTCAACCTGCATTTACAGAAAGTTTTGAAAACCAATAGAATTGGACTACCAAAATAAAAACACGCTAACACATTCATTTGGGTTCTTTTCATATTAGGTGTAATAAAATAAAATCTACAAAAAAGAGTCATTCCTGACCTCAGAAGAGAATTGGAGAAAAAGGGCACATGGTTTAATCCATGATGACAAAGTAACAATAAACAAGACAGCCAGAAGTCAGCCAGTGCTGAACACTCAAGAAGTATTTTTTGGATATCTCACAAAAAATCTCCAGTCCCACTTCACTCAGACCAAGCAAGAAGAAAATTGTAAYTTATTTGGTGTTTAAAAGGTGTACACAAATCAGGACAAGTGCAGATTCACAACACAAAYTAAGATTTTTTTTTAGAGAGCAACTTCTACTTGGTGCTCAACAGATCCCTCTACGGATATTCCTTGAAACAGAAAAATCTCCAACAAAACAAGGACAAGAACAGCACTGCACCATGCAAATCAAACTATCAACTATAYGAAAACAACCAACAAAAGTATAAAGCAATTACAGAAAGTGAGGCAGGTGCAGGTCAGTAATGGATATCAACAAGGGGAATCCAGTTACAAAGATCTTAATTATTAATGTGGAATTTAATCAGCGTGCTACAGCTTACTCTCCAATTACTATGAAGAATGCCAGACAGTCCTCAGCAACCACACCTGGTCAAGATTTCAGGTTAGCATCTCCCTAAAATGACAGAGTTCTCCTCTCATTCCCATGAAGGGTTTCAGTGTTGACTCAGAGGGAAAAATGCCATCTGGTGAATTACTCAGACAACACTGGCCTGTCCCACCTATATTTACCTGRCCTCAATATGCAGTGGAAGGCTTTCTTCACCTTCTTATTGATGTGAAGATTGTCAGGAGAGAAGGAAGGAAGAGAAGACAGGGGAAAAAAAAAAAACCTATTTAAAAATAGGTCATTTATAGCAGTAGCTACTGGCAACTGGTGGATCTGGCCAAACTAAAAATAAGTTTTATACTTTAACAAAACCAGTAAKGTCATAAACCATTTATTTTAAAAGCTACTTGAATCATCAATTTAAAGGCTCAATTAATCCTCATCAACATCTTTCCCTCTTCTTCACGCAACAGAAAGAGGTATCAATACAAAAGTACACACTTTGCATCTCACTATATTAAAATAATACCCTTCAGCTGAATATAGTTTAATTAAGGTTTACTTTGGTGCACTCCTATATTAATTAATAGTTTACTTGGAAATTCCCACCATATGGCACTGTAGCAGATGTTAATCATGTAAGGCCAAACACTTTGAAATTACTGCTCTAGCCACTTCATCTGAGGTACCAAGTGTCCTAAATTTCTACTGAAAGGATAAACTGGAAATGCCAAGCMTCCTACAAGATCACATCCACAGCTATTTTCTTCAAGATAACATTATTTGGCAGATAAGTAGCACAAAATGGGGTAGATTTTGAAGCCTCCAGTACTACAAAATTACTTGGAATAGATAGTGCTGAACTCTATTCRCGTAAGAAAAATGCCTGCATTGGAAGCCCCAAGGAAAAATTAATTCTGTCTGCCACATATTTGCTAAAGCCCATACCCAGGGARGGCAAAAATGTGCATGGGGATGGATTCTGGGATCAGAATTCCAGATTTTGGGTGCCCCATTCCTATGGATCTCTGTTTTTCAGTCCTTCATCTGCAGGAAGGGAACATTCCATGGAGCAGCAGATGCTTGCTYTTGGACAGACAGCTATTTTAAATTTAAGAAGAACTACCCTGCTAGATCTGTCYCACAACAAGAAATGGACAGTGCTGCAAGCAGGTTCATGTGGCAGTGGATTTMTTACAATATAAGCCTAATATTGGGCTCCCAACATTTTTCTTCTGAAAAAATACAACTCACCCCCATCTCCTTACTTCATCTTTTTGGAGAAAGCAGATTTGTTTGGGAAGCTGGAAGAGATCAATGAAGAAAATGTGGCAAAGAGTTTCCCAACACAGTGTTTCCAGAGAGGATTTTTTAATAAGGTATTTAGGAATTCTCATCCTTCAGCAKTTGTCTTGATAATTATTCAGCTTCTTAACTGAAGGTTTAAAGTATTAATTAAGTAAATTATTTGAGCAAAAAGTGTGAAAGCAGCCCATTTTGCTTTATTAGGATCTAAAAATTGAAAGTTGTTATCCTGCTGAAGGTAAGTGCTTGTTACAAGTGATCCTCAATATAGTTATGATTTAACAAGGATAGTGAAACTTCCTGGAAAAACAAACAGGTTTTTTTTTTTGTAACAGCAGTTACAAAAAGCCTTGAAGAAAAAGCTCTTTTTCCTTGTTGCATACCTTTAAATACAAGCCCATACAGGGAAAAATTTCTCAGGAAACAGTTTCTCCCCATTCCTCTGCAAAATGGTAACAAATATTCCTACTTGACTCTGGGAAATACAGTACAATCAAAAGCTCCAGTAACTTTACTGAGATTAAACAGTTATCCACATTTCTGCAGARCAGACTGAAAGGCTGGACCATTTGCCAATTTGGGGGTTAGAAGATAAAACTGCCTGGGTTATTATTGTTGGAGTGCTTCAAGACARCTACTTGAAAAGATTCTAAAAATAYATCTGTATATGTATTTCAATCCTCTCATCTGAAAAGTGAGCTGGTTTATATTGCTGCCTTGCAAAATTCTTGACACCCATTAACCAGAAAAGGCATTTGTAAATTGCTTGCTTTAATATTGCATTGTGCAAATAAATTTGAAGAAGATCAAAATACAGAGCTTTACCGAACTGTTGCAAAAAAACCATTTGAGAAAACATCTTGTGAGGCCGTATTTAAACTAACAGATGTTTCAGAAACAGAACAATATGTTCAAACAAAATAAAGGTGTAAACGGGCAGTCCTAAAAGAGCTTCACAACTATGCACATCCATTTCAGTAGCAACTGAGATGACCTCATCTAGGAAAGCTCCCTCCTAAAAAAGATCATAAATTTAGAAAATGAATTCTCATGCTATGCTTAAAATTTGGCTGCTTGAATTATTTGCAGAGTGGCTGCTTATGTAACATCGCCTTTGCTATGGCAACACCCGGCTGTTGGGCTTTGACACATCCCAGTTGCAAACTGCAGTTTCATTTTCTGCTGATAAAMAATGACAGGAGGTTTTCTAATCACAAAGATTCCCTAAAACACTTCACTGTGATTGATGTGGTGGCCACTGACACTGTGAAAAGTCCTAATGTCAGAAGGGCAAGCAAAACGTGAGAGATCCACAGGTAAAATAAACAAACTAGAGAGAGAGAGAGAGAGYTCTTCCAGTACTGGTTTCAATACAGTTTTTAAGCTGGAGTCCTTAAAACTAAAGTTTGGAATAGCACAGTTTGACTCTGCCTTTGTATAAATTCCCCTCTCCAAAAAGTCCCCCAATTTGTCTGACTGAAATTCTTGTTCCTTTCTCACAAATACAGTAATTATCTATAAAATAAAGAGACTGTGTGTTTATCAAAATTAAACTCCAACTATGRCATTATTTCATATTTTTTCTATAGCTTTTTTTTTTGCTAGGCATTACAGTAAAAGTCATAAATCCATTTAATAGCATCACTTCAAAGCTAATGGAGTACTACATGTACCCTCTGATAATGTAAAACTTCAGTTTGCTTTACTTTGGAGAAAGAATATAGCAGTTTAATGCTGATAAATTGAGAAATACCTGATCTATTCCACATATGGCACTTAGCAATGACTATTAAGTTGATGACTATTCTGAAGCTCATCAGTCACCTACACACACTTGACAAGGAGTGAAACTTTCAGAATCCAAGTGTTTTTTTCATCCTCTCATCCAGCCTTTGTTTCCTCGAGACAATTCAGCCTTTTTCCTATCATTTATAACAGCCACAATTTTTAAGGGCCCTGCCAAAATCAACATGAAGGGAAGAAGCATAAGAAAGAACCTTTAACGTAATAGACAAAAAAAAAAAAACCACCAAAACTAAAAAGATGGAGAAAATTCAAAGGCTTAAATGAGGCAGATACATTTGTGGAATGTATCTTCTCTTTACCATGAAATAGGTGTTCACATGCCTTTGTAGCACTGTAGCCCATYCCACACTCCAGAAAAAAAGCTCTCCCCTCAACTCAGTCCACATCAGTCTTCTTTAGAGAAAGCCAAGGCCAAAAATGAGGCAGGTGACCCTGAACACAGGATTCATCCTTACTGTTTTTAAGGCCTAAACCATCTGCTAAATCCCAGTGCTGGGAGAGAATTTGTGATTTCACTGCTGAGCTTCCCTGATGCCAGCTACTGGTTCAGGCCTCAGTCCCAGGGCTCTGCACACACACAAACAGGAGCAGGAGCATCGCCGTGGCAATATTCTTTTAAAAATCATCATCAAGTATTGGAATATTTAKTTTCAGAGCACTCCAAGAAACTCCTGCATTTTCTTGCTGGTTAACATGCAATTCCCAGTACATCTTTGGGCAGCCCATGATGACTCTGCAAACACACAGATCCACTGAAAATGGACTCAAACTACCTGCCTTTGTATAAACTCCCCTCTCCAAAAAGTCCCCCAATTTGTCTGACTGAAATTCTTATTACTTTCAAGTAACAATGACTTTAGCACACAAAGAGCAGACAAGAAGCTCACTGCTCAAACCCATGCAATATTCAATCATTCAGATGGGGAACTTTTGCATTTTGAGTTCACTTTGCTAGTTCCTTTTCTTCCCCCCAGTCCTTCCAAATATTTCCATCCTTCTAAACCCTGGCAGAGTAGACTTTATAGAGGTAAAAAGCCCCCACTCCTTAGCATTAGAAACCTTTAAGGTTTCTAACCCCATGCCTTCGATGTCAGCTCCTTGTGTACAACTACCATGACAACAGTATAAGCTCTATGAGCTGTCATTCAGCAAGAAAAAAAATAAATATTTAAGCTTTGTTAGATAAAGTAATATCGATTTTTTTTTTCAGGTGGATTGCCTTTTTGAACAGATTCTGCAACTGAGAGATTGGCACTGAATTAAAATTAGAATACTGTCAAAAACAGCAAGCCCTCATCAAAATACAGCAATTATCAATAACCTCAGACCAAAGAAATTAAATCAGGAGACTCAGCTGAAAACATACTGATGTTTGGTCAGTAACTGAGTGTTTGATAAGTAACTGAGTGTTCTCACACCTCAGAAATCTAAACCAATCTGGCACGTTTGAGTGAAAGCCATGATGCTCCACGACGCTCAAATCTCGTGACACAGCAGTGGAATCCACACGTTTGCTCCAGAGGGGAGGCAGAGGAGGTGACTAACACACTCTAACTCACTGATCCATGCAGGACCTTTAAAATTAGTAATACATACACAAAGAGCACCACAGTGCATGGTTTGAATCAATTTACTCATTTTATCCTCCATGTACAATATGCCATCCTGTGGGAGAGATGAGCTAATCCATCTACTCTTTTTCCAGCTCTATGACAGTTAAATCTTCTCTCTGTGGGTTCACTTTAAACCATATGCTGACATATGCTTTGTCCCTTTCATTTGCAAAGTTTTAACTGGTTCTTTCATCCACAACTTCTTATTGTACATATTTTCACTGTTAAAATTCAGGTAGTTGCTTATTTGTATAACCAATTCCAGGTACAACTGTATCTCAGCAGCTTTGGAGTTTGGTCATTAAAGGGATCCATCGACCAACTGTGTATGTCAAGGAATTAAAAACTGACAAGATACTGCAGAAATGGCTTTCTTCTCACAAATACCCACCCTTGAGCCTGTCTCCTACACAGACATCCAGTCCAAAGCTTGGCATTTTTATCTAACCCYATGAGTGGAAATGCTTTCCCCATGTTCATTTCTCACATTTGTAATTTAAGTCCCAATGCTTTATCACTACCCTGAACAAAATGCCACTGAGGTAATGGTTCTTTTGCCTAAATAAAGAATTCCAGATGAGGCCTTTTATTGCAAATGCTCAGGTCATACCAACAAGACCATCACAAAAACACTGAGAGCAATAAAATMTAAAGTGTTTCATTTCCCCTCACTTTCAGATAACTGTAAACAATGTTGAACAGTAGGATTTTCCTTTTTCAGGAAAGATTTTGCTTTGAACATCAAAATCTATTTGGAAGAATGCTCTTTACACAGCTGCTCTGAGCAGGCAYCTGACATAGCAGCACGCTTACTTCAAGGAAGAGGTTAAATCCAAGTTCAATATTCATAATTCTGTAAAATAAGCCCAGTAAGTCAGCAAAATATTCTTACATCTTGAAGTTCAATGCAATTTATGCAAACCAGACTTGACTGCTGCTAATGCAAAGACCACTAATGCACTCCTCCAAAAGTTCTCATGACAGACACATTCATGTTTCACTCATCAAACAAACATCTTAAAACACAAATAAGCTATTTTGGGGACTTTCAGAAATGCACTTAAAGCAGCAGAAGAAMATTTTTTCACCTGGATTTCAATAACAATGTTTGTAACACTATAAGGAAAACAAAGTTGTTTCAGCAAAGRCCACTTGCCCTCATCCTTTAGCATCCTTCCTCCAAACTCAGCAAGGTGTGACCCATCTGGCAGGAGCAGACCTGCCCAAAGCTACTGGTCATACTTGTTTCCAGGCTCAACTTCTAAAACTAGAGTGGCCACCTAGGTGGTTTTCCTCCAAGAGTACTAGCCACAGGCAGGTGCTGTATCTCCTTCCACCACCTAAGTGAAGGTTCATGTGCTCCACAGAATACAAAATGAACAAATGGAACCAAGAAGCAACATAGGTGCATTTGCTCGGTAAAAATGAAAATCCTCCAGAGAAACAATTGAGCATTCACATCAAAAAAAAAAACCAAAAAAACCCAGGTTAAATACTAAAAAACAAGCTTGTAATCCAGAAGAAGGGCATGACTGCAATACCTGCTTTTTTTTTTTGGTAAAGTTTACGTGACTGTTTTTAAAAGATCTACAGCTCTGAGTGTTAGTCACAGGTTTCTAACTATAAACGCTTATCCAGCTGCATAATTCTTAATGCTACTATTTAGCCTGYTCTTTTAAAATTACTGATTTTATCATAATGTAACACAAAAGCAGAGTGTGCAATGCACTTCACCTGTCATTTTTGAAAAGTATTTGATGCATCTCATTTTTTAAGTGATTTAAAAATGCATTATCTGCAAATTCATTATTTTTTATGCATTCCTCAAATTATGGGGAAGGTATCTCAGACATTCATTATAAAAAAGTACTACACAATCTTTTTTTTAGAGGCAAAAATGTTAGAAGCTAAATAGMTTTAAAAATGTTGAAGTTGAAAAGTGTTTGGTTTTAATACTGATCATCTGTAGCTCCTTCAAGTTTTTTTTATCAATATTTATTATTTTTTTAGGATACAAAGCACTACATCATTCTTTGTTATCATTATTCTATGGAGTGAGAATGCTTCTGAAACTGCAAACTACGTATGTTACTAAATACAATTATAACTCAACAGCTATAAATGCCAGGATTGAATAACTGAAAACATATGCTATATGCCTGAAATTTTAAGGATGATGAAACTGTCACATTAGTAGCACACAGCATGTTATAAAGAACTCCCACAATGTAGCAGTTGTTCAAAACTTGTACCCATCCGGTCATTCTATCTTTATAAAAAGATATATAATACTAGATGGTGATTTATTCAAAACACAGCTGCAGCCTAACTCAAAGGTAATAAGAAAAAAACCACACAAAAAAACGCACAGCAAAAAATCTTTTTACATTACAGCATTAAGGCCATGTCAGAATGGCGTGCACACATAAAAGAATAAAAGCRTTTCCAAAAAGTCCAAATTTTATTCCCATTCGAGTTTATTTGAGGGGAGGACAGGTGAGGGAGCGGGAGAAGCGGAGCAGCGGAACAACCACACTCAGATCAGAGGATTGCTTGCGCTCCCTTCAATCACGGATCTTCAAGTGTCGCCCCCGGGGATGGGGATGGGGATGGGGATGGGGATGGGGACGGTGAACCCGGCAGCGGGGAGAGCCCCGGCAGCCGCCCCCCGACCCCTCCTGTCGGGGGAGATCGCAGCCTTGTCCCCCCGTCCCCCAGCACTGCCGAGCTCCGCACGTTCGGCTCAACTTTTATTCGCGACTCGTTTGACCCGCACCCGCCCGGAGCGGCCGGACACGCTCCCCGC
>NW_026623905.1:124239-145298 GCF_030028575.1 Malurus melanocephalus | reverse complement strand
CCCGGCCCCCTCCCGGCTCTAGGGGCACCGGGGATCGCCAGCCAGCCGCCCCCGCTCTGAGCCGGGCTAGGGGGGGCAGAGTGGCCCCGGCCCCAGCGGCTCCCGCCCCTTCCCCAGCCAAGCACAGAGGGGCAGCCGGCGGTGCCGGAGGCGGGATCCCGGAGCGGGGGAATCCGCGGAGCTCCCCGCACCTGCGGGGCGGGGGTGGGGGGTGATGGATGGGAGAGGGCACCGCGCAGCCCCGGCACCGCTCCTCACCTTTCATCCAGTCCACCACCTGGCTCGGCGACCACTTGCTGACGGGCTCCATGATGAGCGCCATGGGCGGCTCGGGCTGCGGGGCTCGGCGGCCGCCGCTCTCCGGGCTCGGGCGAGGCTGTGCGGGGCGGAGGGAGCGCAATGCCCGAACCGCGGCTGCGGGAGGGGAGGAGAGGAGAGGAGAGAGCCGCTAGATCCCCGCTTGCCTCCGCTCCGCTCCGCTCCTCTCCGCTCCTCTCGCTCGCTCGCCGCCTCTGTGCCTCTCTGGGGATTTCAGTTCATGTTGCCGGCTCGGCGGGGAGGGGGAGGAGGAGGAGGAGGAGGAGGAGGAGGAGGAAGGGAGAGAAGAGGGCGGCACGCTCCGACGCCTCCCGCCCCCGCCAACCCGCGGGCAGCGGTTCCCGGCCCCGCCGAGAGGTTGGAGCCGGGCGGCGGCGAGCGGGGCACGGGCTCGGTTCAGCTCAGCTCAGCTCAGCTCAGCTCAGCTCAGCTCAGCTCCGCCGGCTCCGGTCCCCGGCGGCTCCCCCGGCTCTCCGCGGCCGCGCCGGTGTCTTTTTCTCCTGGCGGAAATGACGAGGCGGCTCCTGCCACCCGAAAATATCTCCAAGTGAAATGGGAAGCGACACCCGACGGCCGCCCGGGGCGGGGGGAGCGGGGGGAGCGGGGATGACTCGCAAGGTGCCGCCGGCGGCAGGAGGGGTCTGGGGCGGCGGCAGCACCGAGCACCTGCTCCCGGCGGGGCCGGAGCGCTTGGGGTGTGCGTTTGATGGATTTTATTTGCCCTGAATTAAGCATCGTTGCGTGGGCGGGAAAAGTAATTTTTTTTCCCCTTTTTTTTTTTTTTTTTTTTTTTTTTCTTGTGAGAGGGAGTGAAGCCAGGCTGTAAAACGGCGATGATGATGATGATGGACGGTGTCGCTGGGCGCCCCGAGGGAGCCGTGCCAGCAGCACCGATGGGGTGGCGGCGTTTGCCCACAGGCGGCCCGGGGAGGGGAGGGAGAGGAGCTGCACCTTGTTCTGTTCACGCCGAGGGTGAGCTAATGGGGCAAACCGGAGCCAAGTCAACCCGCTGAGTGGGGTGGGACTTCGGCGACCTCAGCATGGAGAGAGCMCCGCAGGTGCTCCTCTGCCTTCCCTGCCCTGTGGCTTGCACTGCGAGCCCATGGAGGCTGCTGGTGTGAAAATGCACCATCCCTGCCGCGGATCATCATTGCTGGAGCTGTTCAGTTYCTCCTCATTCTCTCTGCCCAGGCTGCGTCATCCTGAAGGTTCCCCCAAGAAGGCGATTCCCTTTGCCACAGTGGCTTTTGGTAGGAACCCCTCCCAGGTGCAGATTGCTCCTAGGATAGCTGTGACACCGTTTTCAGGGACCCTTCTTGGGAGCCTCTGCTCTGAGGAGGTGGCATCTCCCCCTGGAGCTCAGAGGATAGTGCTAAAGGTTATTTTCCTGCTGGTAAGTTGGCCAGTGTACGGCTTTGCCTGYATTTGCATTCACCCTGCTTCTCCTGCCAAGGCAGTGACCATCGAGATGTTCCCTCTGACGCTGCTGAATGCCAGCTGCTGATGCTGACATTTAATATCTGTGTGTGAGAAAACAGAGGGTTCCCTCCGCCCTGAAGTGGCAACGCTAAGGAATCAATTCCTTTGCATGGTGTGGTGAGTGCCAGAAGCTTTCCCACTTGGATTTGTGAGGCTGAAGTAGCAGTGATGAAGATCTTAGGTTTGATAACACCTCTCCCTGGAGACCCAGGAAGAGTCTCCCCACCAGTGTTAGGTAGAGTTGACTCTCACTTTAAAGGTTGTASTTATTTGTCTTGGAGAAGAATCTTCTTTTTTACCGAAAACTGGGGCTTGCACACTGTAATTTTCCTCAAATTTGGCTTTAGACTCGTGTCTCCTGTGTCACATTCCTGCCAGCACACTGACGAGGCCGTCTGCTTCTAAAGAGGTTTTGTTGCTTAAAGCCACAGAAACAATAAACCTCACTTGCAAACTAAGGCTGAGTTTTTACCTTGTTAAAGGTTGGAAAGGTRTGCAGGATCCTTATACACTGAGTTATTGTTGATGAAAGAGCAATAATTTTAAGTCGAAACCACCAGTTTGAAAGGTTTGGAAGTATAAATATGCAAGATCAGGCTGAAGCCTGGCATGTAATTTAAAACACCATTGTGTAATTCTCGTTGTGCTGAGAAATTCTTCACAGGTGAGGGCAGGGGAGGTTGGTTCTCAGTGAATATGCACAAAGTTCTGTAGTTCATAATTAGGCATGCCCTGGGATTGTTGTGGCTTGCCAGCATAATTTGTAGCTAAAGCAAGTTTTTCAGTAAAACATCTGTGACCCAGTACTGTCCCCATGGTCAGTATCTATTTCTTTTAAAGCCCCTTTATGGAGGTTTTATCAAATTATGGAGTGGTAAAAGGGAGTTTACTCTTCCACTTCAGTAAMCAGATGGAGTGCTGAGCATGGAATCTAATTACCTTTATTGTTCTTCTCACAGAGCATRGCTGTATTGTAAATATGGGGGTAAATCCCACTGTTCTACTTAGATCTTGTTTCAGTTTCATTGGAGATTGTTGGCTTGGCTCATGAGTGATGGCTGTTTTCATATTTCAGTTTAGTGGCCTTCATCTTGCCGTCACACTCATATGAGTCAGGCCTTCTATGCAGAGCACATGGGACACTGAACTACAGAATTATGTCTTAACTCATCTTTTAGAATTACTCTGATCTGTACAGTGCCTAAAAATTACTATGTTTAAAAATATATCTAAATATACATGTTCTTGTTAAGAAAGCCTCAGTTTATTAGGTAGTAAATGKAAAAGTAAGTACACAGTAAAATTCAATATTGAAAGAAAAGTAAGAAGAACAGGAATAAGTTTAAAATTAAACTACAAGTCTGGACCCAGAAGTATAATAATACATATATGCTTAGATATCTGTTCTGTGAGCAGCCATGGATATGGAAGGACAGCCTCAGCAGATAAATTTGAGCACACACACCTCCTGGATCAGCAYCTCAGACTGCAAGCTCACAGAAGATAATGCTTTTCTGTCAAAAAAAAAAAAAGAAAAACAAACCCTCCCTAGGGTTTAACTGACAATAGTAGCTGCTACAGAAATACAGATTGAAAACAATACCAGTAAATAGTTCAAGTCTGTCTAATAATGTACTTTTTGTGCATATTTAATCAATAGGACAACAGAAGTAGAGCACTGCTCGCCCTGAATAATGGTGGCAGCTGGATCCAGGCTCTGTCAATAATACCCTGAATAAGAATTTATTTTATGTATATAAAGCCAAACTCTAGAGTGGGTATCAGTGGCACAACTGTGGGTTCCTCAGAAACTTCATGGACTTTTTGCYAGGGTGTCTGGAAAACATGCAAGATGCTCAGAAATGACAATTTCCAATCTTGCCCTGAAGTTACRGAAAGGAATTTAACTCTCAAAAGATGTTGAGTCTGGTGCTGGATATTAAAGCTGTTTCTTAGGTGGGAGATGAAAACAAGYGGAGGCAAATTAACAGTAACTGAAGCTGAGGTCTGATAAAAATAATTGGAGTGAAAAAAAAAACCCAACAAAAATAGCAAAATCAAGCAAAACGAAAACAGCTAATACTTTCTTCGCATTAATAAAGCTTGTTTGTCTTTTGATAGCAAATAAATTCCTGATTTTTACAAACAGGGCTTTATTTGATAAGAATCGAGCTTTTTCCACTGGTATTAGCTCATGCTGCAAATATCTGCATTATATACTGGAGAGTATTTTATTCCACAGCTCTCAGCAAGGTGTAAAGCAAGTTTCCTTCTCTCTTTAAGGGAAGAGCTGCTCTCTGTCCTCTGTTCCCCAGAGCCTTTTTGCCTTCAGGATGATGTCTGAGATTCTGTCCCCACCAGGGCTGCCATGGGAACGGGGAAAGAGGTTTAGGGGAGGCAAATGACAAATAATCCYGGTGCCAGGGGGTGTGGGCAAGGAAAGGAGGAAGAGGAAGGTTCAGTAAGGCTCTGAGAAGGGCAGAGACAGGGCAGATAAGAACGTTCACAGGAGCAAAGGGGCTTAGATGCAGTTGAAGACCCAAGCTGGTTTAGACTGGAGTCTAAATCTGAGCATTTGTCCTTGGCATGGGGAGGTGGGAAGGAAGCCCATCCCAGCTGGGAAAAGGCTGACTCCCTGCCTGAGCCTCGGGGGTCTGCATGGCCCAGCACCCCCAGGAACTGGCCACTGCTGGCTTCATGGCCATGGGCAGCCTCTACCTGGCAAAAAATGGCAAAAAGACAATGAGCCTCCCGTGGCTTAGGGCCTTGTAAGAGACCGTACAGAAGACCTTTGACTGTCTCACCATCATCGACTTGGACTGAGACTGAACACCCCAAAAAAGGAACCCCAAGGGGGAGAAAGGGGGATTTTTGCTCAAAGGAGTCCGAGCCACATCAAGGTGGGATGTCTGCCAAGTTTCCAGTTCCCAGGCTGCTGAGTACGACGTGTAAGAATGGTTGCACTGCTCCTGACGTGAAGACGGAAAGAGAATGGCACGACCCCATGCTGAAAACAATAGACATTTTTTCCCCACTGCTTGGTTGGTTTTTCCATACTTTGCAACCCTCTGGCTGCTGCCACTCACTTTCAAAAGAACTATAAAAAGTCTCTCTGAAAAGACCCTGATTGGGGATCCCCCCCAACGGACATCGACGAACCCATGGAATCCGGACCTAGAAAGGACTCGTTGGAGCCGTTTGGTAGCTATAAATCCACTCTCTCTCTCTCTCTCTCTGTCTCTCTCTCTCACCCTCTTCTATCGCAAAAATCCAATAAAATTGTTCATAATTATTTAAAATATATATACTTGCCCCCTTGTTTCTTTTGCACTCTGAGATTCTGATAACGAACCCCTCACGACTCCYGCTTGGGTTAAGCGGATCRTGACAGGCCWRCTTTGGGATCTTGCTGTTCCCTCATTTCTTGCCACACATCCTCTTCAACCTGCTTGAAAACACAAGTCTTTGAAAGTATTTCAAATGCAAATATCCTGCCCTTAAAATATATGCCTTACATCCCTGATAGTTTCATTTGACATAAATGGGGGGGNGGGGTGTTGTTGTGCAATTGATATTATTTTTTATAATCAGAAATAGAAATCATAATCCCCCAAAGATGTTTAATAATTTAAAGTATTCAGAACTCAATTAAGGCTATTAAGAGATTAGAAATTAGATTAAAGGTGGCTAAAGGGTAAAAATTCAAGGACTTCAAACACCTTTTGTAACACAAAGGCTCTTAAAAAATGAAAAGACTGAGAATTTCCCCAGGAAATTCCTATCATTTTAATTAGGTTTCTTCATTTAAAATTAAAAAAAAAAAAAAAGAAACCACACAATTTAAGTCCCACTTCCTCTCTCAAGCAGTGGACTCAAGTAATTGCCTGCTGGGATCTCCTCCTTTCCCTGGTTTGGGGGATGTGCAAAGATTTAAAAGGTTTTGACTACCAGGAGGGACCACCCCAACCATGTGATTGATGCCTGCCACAGAAATTCTCCCAGCCTTTCCTGTGGTGGTGGGAATTACCTTTCCTCTGATCATGCTTCCTCTGGCCCAAACTCTATCCATTTCTCTTTTTTTTTTTCCATATGAAGTCAAGTGACTGGTTCCTCTGGTCACTGAAAAGAAGAGGAATCCCTAGAAACGTGGAAAGCTCTTGTTTTTCTGCATCTCATGGGTTTTTCCCAGCTGGTGCAGCTTCACAGAAATGATGACAAAGATGGGAAAGAGCGATGCTGCCATGGGGAAGGTGTGAGCCAGAGGGGCAGTGGATACGTCCCTGCAGATGGAGAATGATTTTCAAGAGCCTTGGCCACTGAGTTGGAGGTGTGTGAGGAGCTGCCATCTCAAAAGAGAAGGTTTTTGTTTCTTTGTGAAAATAAATACACCCAGGTTGTGAGATGTGGGCCTTCTCATTCTGTGTTTTTCATCTGCTTGTTCATCAGCTCAGCTAATCTCATCAGCATCCCTGCTACTGCCACACAAATGCCCTGTCCCAAACAAGAAACCCAGGGGAAAGTGTGTTTTTTGTGCTAAAATTACATCGAAAAAGTTTACAAAAGAAAACAGCAACTAATTRTCAACATCAGGTTCCCACTCATTATTAGCATCACAAATGKAAAATGGCTGCCAACAARWTTCAGCTTGGAAATCTCATTAGAAGGAAATGTCACAGTTTATTCCTGGTTATAAATGCTATTTTATTGCTTTTGGAATGGTTGGCTGATTTGCCAAACGCAATGGATGGCTCCCCTTGAGGTATATATTTCTACTAATTCATWTTGTCTGAAGAATAATAAATATCTGATAATTTTTTCGAAGCAATGCTGAAAATATTTAATGTTGCCAAAGAATGCAGTCATCTAACTTGCACGCTGGATTACAAAAGAAAAAAGATAATGGTATGGTAATACAAAAAGGGCAAAATCATAAYGAGGAGGGACATTTGTCAGTATACTCAGAAAAGCACAATCTGTTTCCCTGGTAATTTGGTGGAGTACAGAAAGTATTACATGCCACATTACAAGTATTGCATTTTATTTCTGACTTCAAGAATCGTTACCATATGTTCAAAGTCAGACATGACCTCTTAAATATAGCATGTTCTTTGTTCGTGCTGTGCGGGCTTCATCCTGCTCRGGCAGTATTTATTCTGAATAAATTAAAGAGAATATAAATTTYCCAGTGCCAGAAGACTTAGTATCACCCAGCTTTTGTGGATGAACTGGACAGAAATAATTTGGCTTCTACTGACCAGGGTGACTTGACAGGTCTGCTTTATTTCTCATACCTAACAACTTTCTCTAAAAACTGTTTATATGGAAATAGTCCAGAATTTCAAGAAGCCTTTACTGCTTTCAAAAGTATTTTACAGGAAAAGGAAAAGAAAAAAGACACATATTTTCAAATATTTCTGGTGTTCAGCAGCTTATTTATGTTATAATTAAATATGTCCTGATGTGCCCTGAAAAGGCTATGATTAGAAGTTATTTGAGATTTAATACATGTAGCTTCATGTTTACATCTAGAGGAATTTATGACCTAAGGTTCTGTGCTATGAGTTGTCCTTCCCAGACTCCATAGAATTCCTGGAGGTGTATTTGGGCTGTGCATCCATATGGGGTCACAAAGGGAATTTTGGGAGTCTAATGGCAAAATGAAAAGGATTCCTGTGGATCAGTGTTTACCATGGTGTATGTCAGCATTACTGAAATACACAGATATTCACATATCACATKGATGCCATGGTCTGGACTTTGCTGTACCATCACCCCCTTTTTGCTCTTTTTGTACTCCTGCTTACAGCCAGACCTGGTTAAAGCACAAAAAACAATGAGAAGGTAAAGTACTATTGTTATTATCAAAGGGAAGGATGAGAAATATTTTTGCAAACTTTTCTAGTRTTAAAGAACTGTAAAAATAAAGGAAAAGTATCGGTGTAGAGAAGAATGATGGATCAAGATGAAAGGGTGGCATTATGAAAGGAGTGACAGGGAATACACTACAGGAAGTGTCATGGTTTTACTTGGTCCAATTTTTGGTGGTGGGGGGAATGGGACCAAGAAACCACAAAGATGGCTGCTGTGAGGAAGTTCTAGAAATTTTCTCCTTCTTCTCCAGCAAAAGGAGCCCTGCCCCCTGTGTTTTAGAGCCAATCCATCATGGCTCTGAGGGTGATGGACAGGCTGACCATCAGGCCTGGGCCAATTGCACAGGTTGGTTACACCTCTGTGATGATGTATTGTCCTGTACTTAAAAAGAATTCAAAACAAGATAGTGCGGCCGCCATGTAGTTTTTAGGTTGTTAGTATTTAGTTTTAGTATCATGCACTGGGGAAAAACAGAGCAGGAGGGTGAGGAGATGTAAGAAAAAATGGAGACCAAAGATCACAGTAAGGAGAAGATCGGATGGTAACTTAAGTTTTTCAGCCTGTCTGACCATTTCTGTGGAGCACATACATATCTTTCTCTCAATTATGTTATGTTATCTGAAAGCCATAAATTTTTGTGTTAATTGGGCTTTTGCTCTCCCTTCTTCCTCTTCGGTGGGGGGAGGGGAGAGAACGTCATGGGTGCAGTGCTTTTGGCTTTCAGCACAGTCTAAACCACCACATTTTCTGGTGAGTTGGCCGGGAAATTGAGAAAAATCAGGTTTTAAACCCACGACAGGAAGCAATACAATAATCAGAAGAAAATATTACAAGAAATTGGAAAAAACAAGAAGCAGAAGAGGAAATGAAAGCATATATAAGTATGGATCAATCTGTAGGTACAATTGGAATTAAGAGTAGGGAGGGTTAAAAAGAGTGAGAAAGAATGAAGTCAGAAAATATGGCAGAGTACTAAAATTGGAGGAAATAAATGAAAAAAAAAGTGAATATATTGTCATTTATGCTAAGAAATCCAAAACATAGATATATTTTAGAAGAAAGCTATTTTTACAAGGCAGGTAGATTGGACAGGGTGGATTTGAACTACCTAAAGTGACTCAGTCGGAATTCAGCCAAGGATAAGGAGTTAAAAGAACTAATTAATCAGAGAAGAAAGCAAGCTCCTCCCAAAACATGCCCAAGTGCTTGACAAAAGCTTTTTGTTGTCATTTTTCTTGTTCCTTGTTGTAGTAGAGCTAATGAGTTGAACTCTGCTGAATTAAAGCTCCTGACTCATTCTCTAGCCCTGGCCTCTGCAATTGCAGAGTGGCTTATGTCATGTTATGGCTTTATGTAGCATCAAAATCTCCAAAACCAAGTGGCTGCCCATGTGTGTTTGGAATGGTTCCTGGCCATTTTCACACCCAGCAGAGCCTGGGATGCTCTGGGAGTTTCCTGTGCTGGGCAACTTTTGGGTGGTTTGGGAGCAGAAGCATCCTCAGGCTGGAGATATTCCAAGACCTTAATTCCTCCTGGGGAATTGAGCACGGAGCCTTTCATGGCACAGGCTCTGGCATTGCTTTCCACACCTTGGTTCATGCTCTGCTCCACTCTGTCATGAGAGCAGCACCAGTAGGAGAAGCCTGGGCTGGACAGGAGGTTGGAGATTCTCCATCTGCTCTCCCAATCCCTGTACTTTGGCAACCAAAAATCAAGGATGTCCTGGAAGCATCGTAAATCCCAAAGAAGAACCCTGGGGTGCTCTGGAGGTGATCTAAGCTCTGTCTCAAAACAGTTTAGAACCAACTGGAAGTGTCACAACATTTAACTTTCCCACAGCCTATTCCKCCACACCTGTGCTTGAAAAAGCAGCAGAATGAGGACAAACAGTCAAAACCACACTACAGATGAAGCCATTTTCTCTCATTTCTTTGCTCCCTCTGTCCTCACAGCCTCAAAGACCCAACAGAAAGTTGGCCATTCTCCTACCCAGACAGTCTGATGTTAATTGTGGTCCTGCCCCAGCCCTGAGATCTGAAACTTTTGTTTCTGTSATGGTCAAAGGATGAGCAGTGGGAAGTCAGGACATGGGGATCACAGGTCAAAAACTTTGGCAGAGCTCTCAATTGCAGTTTGAATAATGGCTCAGAGAGAATGCACMCCATGGTCTCATTCAGATTTTTCTAACCATCACCATCCCAATTTTAAAAACTCTGTTAGTCCCAGTGACACCCAGGTATCACACCTATCCAATCTCAYCTTTAAGGCATTTCCACTGTGCTCCTCTCCACAGTATTTTGAGTGTTTTGGAGAATTAAATGAGTCTGCCATATAACCTAATTAATATCCATCTTTGGTTCTCTTCTTGCTCAACACGGGCAGGAGGAAAAGGAACATAATTCATCTAGTCTAATTACTATTATTAAAGTTATTACAGTGGGAAAGGAATAACAGAAAGGACTCCTGCATTTTACCCAGAGAGCACTGATATCTGTGAGTCTTCTGGTCTCTTGAAGGAGGAAATCCCAGAGAAAACTCTGCTCTCGTGATGTTGAACAGCAMAGAGAGCCCTWCATGAGCAATATCCAGATTTGRTAAGCAGAGGTGCATGCTAAMATTTGTGCTGCTGCAGCATACRTGATTGATGCCCAARATGGAACTGCATCCAGTCTAAGACCTGCGAATTTGCATGAATCACTGTGCTGATGTGAGTTCCTACTGTGCAAATGTGGCCATGTGGCTTTTTTAAAAATAAGTCATCTTGCAAATAATCTGGAATGAGTCTGTTGGGACTGATGAAGGTCAGGTCAGAGTCTGAAGATATCAYAATGATTTATTTGCCCACTTTTATTTTCTTTGTAGATCAGCTGCTGTCTCTTGAACCAGCCTGAATTTTACRTTTTCCTCTCYGGAGCTGAGGTTATTTCTCAGCTGRCTGAATTACATCTGTCCACTCTGGAGGTCAATAATGTTCAGAACCAGCACATGGCAGCCATGGACTGGGTCTCCTACCATTCCCAGATGAAAAATATTGTTCTACTGGCCTTGACTAATGGAAATCCAATAGCAATAGAAAACCCCATGATGATTCTACAGCTAAAAACCCTGMCTGAAACCCTTCTGTGAAGTCAACACTTTGGGACCACGTTCAGCTGGTGACACTGGGAGGGAAAAAAAACCTTTGTAGTCCTTGCTTGCCCACTGAGCCCTTTTTGGTTTATATTTGCAGGTACTTGGACCCAGCCTGCAGCTCTAGCAGGGGAGCACTTACACTCAGGTGTCAGACAGAAGAGAAAAGCTGCTTGTGGAATTTCATAGGCAAGGTCTGCAGAGAAGGAAGGGCCTTCTCCAGCCTTCAGAGATCATTTTAGAATGACTAAAATGGCCATTATGGCCTGAAGGACCGTGATTTTTATTTTCATGAGAGACTTTTGGCAGCCAGCATCAGTTATTTGCCAAGCAAGAGCGTGCACAACTAAAAGTATGTCCTTTGTTCACAGTTCACATTAAAAGGAAAGGTATTGCCTGCTGGCAATGTTAGCAATGGATCCAACATGGACTCCATGTGGTGTGTTTGAAAAATTACCAATTGCCCATTTTTTTCCTTCAGTCCAGGGGAGAGAAAGTAACAGCCTAACAGGGGAAAAAGCTGAGCAGGTTTTTCATCTGACACGTCCTCCTGCACTCTGCAGAAAATTGCCATCACCATCTCCAGTAATTACAGATTAAATTCTTCACAAATGTATAAAGCAACATGAATATATCCCCATTTCCATGGCACCTGTCTTATTGTTAGTGCAAGAAATCTTTCTTATAGCTGCCAATAGTCATGGAGAAAGTCAATGGGATACTCAGTGATCATTTACTGAAGAGGGAAATGAGTCAGTATGGGAAAAATAAAACCTTGCTGGTTAATATGCATTTATTTTAAGGTTATAAAAGTCTTAGGAATGAATTTTATTTGGGGCACTTTATGTGGGCTTATATTGTACTGTAAATGTAATTACTATGCAAATGCACACAGTAACCAAGGAAGAAATTTAGGGTATAGCTGGTGGCATCACTCTTGGTTTGAGATCATAGGAACTATTTTGACCAACTGATCCAATGTTGCTGTGAGAAGATAGAATTGATGTTGTCTTTTACTTGGGGACATGTTTTCAAGCAGCATGCAATAAAATATATTTCCTGGATCTGTTTATTTTCAGCACAGTTGCATGTATAATTTCAAGGCATTGGACATGATTAACTAATTCTGATCTCTGTAACCTTTATCCCACATTTTTTCAGCCCTGTGCAAGCCACTTAGCTCCCTTTTGTTCATCCTGCATCATACACATCACTTTTGTGGTGGAGAACCGAGGAGAAAATTGATTGGGAGAGGTGGAGAGTGGTGCTGAGTGCCTCCCCACCACAGTGWGTGACCCAGCTGCCAATTCCAAAGAGAAACCAAGTTTCCTCTGCATCACCCTCCTGCCTTTCTTGTTTTCTAAGAGTTCCTTTCCTGCTGCACTGTTAATCTCTGACCAGCAATGCAGGCCTGCTTCCAAAACCTTTTGTATTAACACTCATTCTAGTGGGTCCAATTTTCCTCTGAGTTAAACCCAATTAACTCCAGAATAACTCCATTAACTTCAAAGCACCAAGAAAGTGAGAATTAAGTGAACAGAAGAGAATTCAGTGTATCGACCTCAGTAGTGCCACTTTTCCCTGAGCACCCTGGCAGGAGAGAGCARGAACCTTGTTGTTCATCACTGCCTATTAATATCGACTATCTGGAGCTTTGTTTTAGTCTCACCTTTGTGACAAGCTTGTCCAAGAGAAGAGCAATGGGTTTTTTTCTTGTTTTTGAAAGTTGTATCGTATTTCAATTTTGTTGCTTTGTCATCATGGCCTTTCTGCCCCCTAAAAGATATATAGTTCCAGGATAAATTGTTTTGCTCTGTCAGTCAAATTAGCTCTTTCTAAAGTAAAATCTGCAACAGAAAAACAMGTATCAAAACCTGTGGAAATACAGTCATGTAACCACAAAACTTCATCTTATTCTCTTGTTTTGTTTCCAGAGAAAAGAAAAGAAAGAGAACACTTATGGTGAGAAAAACACTTTTTGAAAGTTAGTTTTTCGCTCATATTAATGCAGAATGTGCACTGCTCACAGTTTGAATAAAGCTTAAAAACATCTCAAGCTATCCTTCATATATGAAAAGTCAAGCATGTTATAATTTGTAGTCAACTACTTAGAGAAGCTCAAAGCTATGTCAGACTGTAAACCAGGATTGTGTACTTTTGCACTCAATTCAAGTCACTCGTAGTACACAATAGTTGAAAATTGCATAAAATTAGCATTTGTCAATCATATATTCAATAAGAATTTGGTACTAAAGGAAAGTTAGTTTTTTTAAATGCTATGCTGGGGAAGGACTGACCAGTAAATTAATATTCCTGTACCCCAGAAGTAYTTTTTCACARGTAYATACCCAAATTTGTGCACYTWATCTTTWRRGGTGACATTTGAATGCAAACAGCAYGTAGTTTATGTTTCTGCCACAGAATGGAGTAGGCAGACTCATTTAACTGTTTCCAGTCTGAATTGCTCCATGGTATTCATACAGGCAATTCCATTCATTCACACCAACTCTCAAGAATGTCTTGAGCGAGCTGAGATTTTCTTTTTCTGCAAAAACTGGCGTGTTCATGCTTGGGATTAACCTTTTAAAAGCTTTTTTCCTCTATCTGTCCTGGTGCTTGACAAAACCACTTGTCACTGTTTTCATATTAATATAGAATCTCTCACTCAGGGGTCTCAAGCAGTGTGAGTACTAAAACAAGGAAATGTGTGTTATTTGTCTGAAATATTATATTCCTCTTCTTGGGGAGGTCAAAAATATGGCACACAAAGGCAAAGCAACCTCTGGGGATTGCAGAGCTGGCAGTCCCAGAGTCCTGGCTCACAGCCTCATAACCTCAAGGCTCTTTTCACGCTTTTGGACATTTCAGAAATAAAGCCCATAACTCCCGGGGATGTTCCTGAAACTGTCCCAGAGCACAGCTGAGAATTGTCCCAAAGTTCCAATCAGTGTGGTGTCTGTAGCTGCTGGGCTGTATCTGCACCTTTCCCAGACCCAGYAATCCCTGTGTTSTGATGGGAAGCAGCAGTCAGGAGGGAGGTGCATTGTTGCCTTGAAAGGGCAGTTTTTAATAATGACACAGACATGGTTTAGGGGATAAAAAGGGTTTTACCTCGGTATTTGGGATCCCAGGTGCACAACTTGATGGCAGAATGCACCCCCGTGTACAGCACGGGTACAAGTTTTATAGGTTTCAGGAATTAGCATATCTATCTAGGATTCCCCAATAAGATACAAGTTTTATAGGTTTCAGGAATTAGCATATCTATCTAGGATTCCCCAATATGAAACTTCACAAATGCAGTGATGTCCCCCTATTCTAATGAATCCCCCCAGATGAGGTCAGAGCTCAGTTTACACAAGATGTTCTGGACAGAAGGCTTCACCCAAGGCTGAGCTCGGGTTTAAGCTTCACCCAAGGCTGAGCTCAGGTTTAAGATAGCACAGGGCACACTGAGCCCTTCCTCAGGATGTTTGGTCTCTCTGCCCAGCAGAACTCCTAAACTGAGCTGGAATATCAGGAATTACAAACATGTGGACTAAGGGGTTCAGGGGGATGCATAGAGGGTACAGAAAGCGTAAAAAGGAAAAGCAAAAATCATCAGGCATCACATGTCATTGCCTCTGCTCTCAGTTAAACTCGCATGTGGCACTTTGGGATACACCTAAAATTTTGCTTTCCTCACAAATTAAGCGTGTGCATTCAACCAATGTATCAGTTACAGTATGCATCAAGTATACAGTAAGTACTACAGTAAGTATGTTTTCAAATAATCTCAAGTTTTATTAGGTTTTCCAAATCATCAGAAGTGTAAAGAAATCTAAAAATAGCAGAGTAAGACAGGCAACACTTCTGAGCTCTCTTTTTAAAAAATATTTAGCACCATGAGAAATATTTTTAACTCTTGATGCTTTGTCTCAGCTGCCTCCTCTTTTTTCGTATTTTTGCCTTTTCTCATCGGCTCTTGATTATRGAGTGTTCCAAAAGTGTGTGCTCACTTTCTTGCATAAGTTCCACACATACTTAAAGTTGAATTTGAGGTCACCCACAAAAACTTGGCATAGTTTAAGATGCTTTATATGCTCATATTAAATAATCTAAGCTTACTATGAGAGGCAAGGTTTAGTATTAAAATTTAGCGGATCATTTAGAAAAAGGTAAGTCACTCTGGGATTTTATTGACGTAATTCTTGTATTCTCTAATTCTTGATGTAATTCTAATATTCTAATATTTTCTCAATAGAACTCTACAGCTTCCAAAAAAATCAGATTTTCTCATCCAAGATCTATTTTCATAGGGAACCTAGAGTCCAATTTCAGAGTTATGAAGATGTATATAGCAACAGTATCCATGGAATTTAGACTTTCAACCAAAGAAGGTGGGTTTGGATTTTTTTTCCCCTCTAGGTTATACAGAAAATGTAAAACTTCTGATGAGAATTTCCTCATCATCCCATACATCAAACAAGAGGCTGGTACCTCAGCCGTGTGTTTATTGCTGTTCTGGTTTTCTTTGGGTTTTTTTCTGCTTGCTATTTCCCATATTTTTAAGAAATATGGTGCAAAGCTAAACATTAAAGTTACATCAGAAGCAGTATATCAGGAAGTACTTAYCCTCTGAATGGTGAAGGACGTTTTGTAGGTAAGGGGCAAAAGAACAACTTGTAAATTGTCTTCCTGAGGAATTTTAATAAGTTTAAATGAGTAATTTACTAAGTTACTTGACAGCAACTTCAGTCTGCCACRGTCTTCTTGGATGTGCATTGCCATTCTTGCATCTTTTCCACATAGAAGTGGGTCCAGTACCCTTGGGACAAATTCAGTAAAAGTGCACAGAAAGGGGCCAGATTTCTTTGAGGACTTTTAATTAGTTCCCTTTCTGTCTCCCTGTGGGAGTTTAACTTTTTAAAACACTTGGAAATGTGGGGRAAAGCGCCCATTAGAAGGGCCCCACATGGGGGCTATGGCTGCTTACACACTCGGTGTGAGCAGGAACAATAATTTGTTTTAACTGCAACGGTGGGTGGGGAGACTTGGGAAAGCTCTGGATAATCAAGCAGGGAAGTTAACAGGAATAAGTTCAAGCACGTTAAACTCCTGGGACATGTGTTTTCACTCAGGATAAAGAGGCTGGAGTTTGCAGCAATTTAAACAGAATTAAATCACAGAAAATGAAAGCAATTTTATTCCGCCGTAAGAGCGCCCATATGGCGTTTATCAACCTGCAGGTTAGGCACWCTTACATTCCACCTTTATTTGATTAACTTTCCTGCATGCTTTCATAAAAGACTTGGTCCACGATTTTTCAGTTAGTTCAGGAAGCCTAAACTATGYTATTTTACAAATGCCATTCCTTGTTTGTGAACTAATATGGAACCCATTGCTRGCTGCAATTGCACTAGAATTGCTGTAATAGCTGCTTAATAAATACACAAGATTAAGTATTTCTACTTTGAAAGTAAAAAAAAAAAAAAAGCTTTTTTTTTTTTTTTTCTCCAAAGAGCAGTGGCTCCATCAGGTACATGTCTCCTCTCAAATAACAATTCCCCAGTTCATTCCCAGGTTCTGTCCTCTAATCATCCACGTTACTCCAGTTCCAGTTCATTTGGCATGAACCTCTTAGGTTTCCCCAAAACAAGAAGCGTGCATATTTTTGAGGATGTTTGGATCCATATTTCTTTGGATGTTTGGATGTTTGGATGATTTCTGAGGATGTTTGGATGTTTTGCACCCTCCAGGACAGCACTGAGGGACAGATTTTGCCTCATGCAGCATCTGTCATTCTGCAGTTTTGGGGTAGGTCCTATAAACATTTTAAATTTTCTTTGGATTAAATCTGCCATCAGGAATGCTGATTAAATGTGCTCCTGTGCACCAAATTCAAGGCTCTCGATACCTCTCTCTCTTCTTTTTAAAATTAATTTTTTTAAAAATAATTTTTAAAATTAAGAGACCAGCTTCTGGTTTCATTTCTTCTGATTGAAAGAACATCTACAATCATGTCTCTGTCACAGCTGAGTTTATCAATTGGCCCAATTTACTGTGYTTTGACTCTTACAAGAATAAGATTTTTGAGCAAAAAAAAATAGGATTCTGTTTGGGCAAAAAYACACCAGAAGACAGGCTCCAGTGACAAAAACTTATGGCCTCCAGCTGCAGGTGAGTTTACAGCACAGGGACCAGCCCAGAGACACTTTGGGATAATGAAGCTCACAAATGCATGGTACAGTTCCAGATATAAACCAGATATTGTACCTTTTGAAATCCTTGGCTCCCTGCTACTGTCAAGTCATTCTGTAGGCATGCCTGGATACCAAGTTGGCCCCAAGGTGCACATGGCACTTGGATTTGCATTTGGTCACATTGAGGTCTACATTGGTTTACATTGGTTACATTACATTGGTTTTGAGGGGCAGCAACAGCAAGGGAAGAAACAAAATGCACTTTTGGGAAATGCAGAAACAGAATTTCAAATGAGACCCGTGTGTGTGTCTGTGTTTATCTGTGTATGTTTGTGACGTGTTTCTATGTGTGTCTTTGTGAGCAGCCTGGTCTAGTGGGAGGTGTTCCTGCAAAATGCACTTTTGGGAAATGCAGAAGCAGAATTTAAAATGAGACCTATGTGTGTTTGTGTTTATCTGTGTGTGTKTGTGAGCAGCCTGGTCTGGTGGGAGCTGTCCCTGCCCATGGCAGTGGGGCTGGAACAAGATGAGTTTCCAGGTCTCTTCCAACCCAACCATTCCATAATTCCGTGACATCTCTGTGTGCAGCAGCCTTGTCAGTGTGCTACCAGCCCCTCGTACACAAACACAGCCTGCAGAATTCTCAATCCTTGGACTGCTGCACCAGGGAAGGATGGGAGCTGTAATATCCTCCAGGGCTGATGCAGTTGGTGTGGGGTGGACAGGCTGTCAAAGGGACCAGCATCCTCCCCCTCAGGAACAAATGTGTCATCCCTGAGTTTTTCCGTCTGGCCGCAGTCCTGATGTTACTCCAGAGCTCAGCTCCCCTGTCCTGAATTACTTCATAAAATGAGCTTCCCAATCAGAGATTATGTTTTCCTGTCGGCGAAGGGAAGACTCAGACCACTCAATATGAGTTATAAGCGAACTTCAATTTATTGCAAACAATGTCTAAGTTTTATAACATACATAATTAGCTCATGCATATTCTGTAATACATATATTTCATAGGGCCACGTCCTAAACGTCAACTCCACCTCTAATGATTCACTTGCCAATTTCCCTTATCTACTTCCACTTTTTCCCAGGGCTAACCAACACAAGTATCTTGTAGGCTTAAAAACATGATGTCCTTGCATTGCTTTCTTATTGCTTCAGAAGAATTGTTCACACAATTTCAGCAATTATTCTAGCTGAGTGCAATACCTGTACCCCTCCATCTCACCAAACTGCAACATGTCCACGTGACCCCTCTCAGCTAGCCAGCCTTCCACATTTTCCCACTATGTTAAGCTTATCATTAGCATTTAAAGATGATTTTATAGCATTTAGCTTAGTGATGGACATCATCCCGTGGCTGTTGCAACAGACTGCACAGTAAATTTGTCAAAAATGAATGTTCTGCTAATAAAATGTTATTAGAACAACTSTTTGCAGAGGTTTTAGTCTATGCTTGCTTGAGTACAGTTAATTAGGGGGAATTTAGACTATGAAAGCATTTGTATGTTCATTTAAAAACAAAAAGGCAATTAAAAAATAATTAATACATAAGAATTGTAATTTACCATGTTTTCCATTGAATGGCTCAGATGCTCAAATGTTTTTTTTATATTATGGGTGAAATGGTTCTAATACAATATATATCTTGCTTAGAATTTAATTTCTTATAATTATCACACACAAAAATGTTTTTTAAAATCGAAAAATTTCACTGAGAATTGGAAGTTTGTAATGAAAAACCATTCAGACCATGAATCATCTGTGGAAAAAAAAAAAGGTTTTAGCTTCTGAGGTCATTATCTGACTTCAGCAACTGATCTATAAAATTTAAAACTTCACAGATACAAAACACAAAATGTTCCARTTGAGAGCAGTCAGCAATCTTTTGAGTTGTGCATAGCCAATGATACTGTTTTATGGCAGGCTAAACTGATAAATATTGTGTGCTTCCTCTACAGGCTCTGAGAGGGATGCATCTTGCTTAACCTAAACTTAGCAAACTTTAGACATTTCAGTCTGAGCTGATCACCTTCCTAACCCAGCTAAGAGAAGAGGGCATTTCTAGGATGATTTATCTTAAAGATCTATCTCAGAGGAAGAGGAATTGCCCTCTGGAAATAACTGCGTCTCTCAACAGACTGTAAAATGATCCAATAGTGAATAATTCAGAGCCAGACATTTAATTTCTCAGAAAATCTAAGCTTGAGGAAATGAAGCCCCTGCTCTGTGTGCACAAACCCAGAGGCTGGTGTGACAAAGCMGAAATGTGTGTGCCTAAGCAGAAATGAGAGGAGCACTCACATTGGGGGTCTAAACCCACTGGTTATCTCAAGGACAACATGAGAACTTTCCTTTGCTGTCTGGAGTTTGAACAGCTCATCCATACTCCCTTCAGTCTTTACAGACTCACATCTTTACATGATATAACTTGAGTGAAATAGGCCAGAAACCTTCCTGATACATTTCCTGTGGGAACTAAAATTTGATTTTTATGGTCAACATTATAAAGTGTCCTCATATAGGTGTAGTCACATTTTAACCTGATGCTTCATCAAAAGTTACTCACRCAATCTAAAGGAAATTAATAACTTGTATAGGTATACATACAAACATACATGCATACCTAAATGTTTGGGTTTTTGCTGTTGTGGTAAATCTCTTCCAGGCATTCCAGTTAGTCATAACTCTAAAAATGTTGCATTTCTCTTAATAACAGGTGCAAGWGATGGTATGTTCCTCTGGTTGGTTTTTTTGTTTGTTTTTGTGGGTTGGGGTTTTGTTGTTTGGGATAAGTTTTTGTTTGGATGGGTTTTTTTCCTTTGATATTTATAACAAAATATCTAATGCACCCATATGTGTCTGTGAACCACATCTGGAAAATCCCACAGATAACAGATTACTGTGTGCTACCACAATATTTTCATGGGCTGTGTCCATTATTTCCCTTCCAGCAGTGCACAAGGCAAGGTGGTGATGTCCCAACAGTGGATTCGAGCTCGAGCAGATCACTGTGATCCATTCTGATCTCCTTCACCTGCACTTCTTTGGGTGAAGAGTTTGCTTTTGGTTGAAATTCCTTTGGRTGAAACCTCAAGCAAAATTCCCACTGACTTCAGATTTTACCCTCACAATAACTGTTACTGTGGTGCCAAACCTCAGGTTTTCAAGGAAGCCCCAGAAACAGAGCCTGAAATCAGGGCTCTGCTTTTCCCACACAACCAGAAAACAAAACCAGCTTTTGCCACCTGAAAATCCCACCTCTTGATTTCCTTTCATCCTGGCAAATGCCAATGAAGCTTCTGTTGATGCTGCGTTAAGCTGAAAGATTTGAGTGTGATTAGTCTGTCATATTAAACCACTGAGGAAGAGATTCTGTTTCAATACTGCTAACAAGTAATATTTTTATTATTTAGATCTAGTGAAGCTACTTGTTATGCTCAATATCTTGTTTTAAAGTGGAAATGGCTTACAGATAAAGACAGAAATTTATTGTCAGTATAATTGAAACCTTCGGGGTCTCACCCAAAAGTCATTACCACTCCAGATACAAMTATTACAGAAACAAAGACTATGTTTATGCAGAAAAAGTTGCATTTATAGTAGCAATAATAATAATAATGCTAAAACTGTGACTCCTGAATTTCTACCCCTGGTCCTGGTGTAATTGTCCCTCTTCCCCAACTCTTCCAGATCTGTGGATGGCTGCTTTTGCTCAGGTGTTGCAGTTGGCAGGGTTATGGATAGTTGTTGGCATCCGTGATTCTTCACCAGAAAGGATTTGATGTTCATGTTGATAGTTWCTTTTTCCTCACTCTAGGATCTATTTGGGTTCATTTTTGCTTGCTAGCCAACTTGTTTTTACATCTTTGCTCTTTCTTAAAYGGTCAGAACTACACATCAGTTCTGAATTTGCTGAGGACAGAGCCTTGTGCATGTGCTGGATACTGTTTTTTTTTATTCTGCTTGCTACCCTAGAACCASTTTTGTCCAGCCCCAGGTTTCTTTTCTTTATCTGACATGGGTGAGTTGTTTACAGCTCCAGAGCCAACATTTGACCATCTCCAGTCACTCAGGGCTGGT
>NW_026623905.1:113921-123709 GCF_030028575.1 Malurus melanocephalus | reverse complement strand
CATAAAGGGAAAAGCAAAAAATCATCAGGCATCACCCCTACCCCTCAGCCAGGATCTGCACATCCCACAGCCACTGCTGCCTCACCAAGGTACAATTTCTCCTACTGCATCACTCCTGAGCAGTCACAAAACCACACAGCTATGCAAAATAAACCAAAATAGCCACAGGCAGAAGGAAAACTGCAGTTGCAGCTGAAGCAGGTTAAAGTGAAGCTGAGGACAGGTCAGACAGGGCAAGCTGGACAGTTCTCAGTGCTGAGGTTTGGCAAAACCAACACAAAACTCGTGGCCAGGCACACAGTTTGAGTCCTGCTGTTGGAGAGGGATGTACTGAAAGAAGTGCATGAAAAAATCTATGGGGGAAATTAATTTCCAGCACATCTTGGAAAGAAAAGGTTTTGGTACTACAGGGGCAAGGAGAAAGTTCCCCAATGTCCTCATAAATCTCAGGAGGGGTCCAATGTCTATATCAAATTTATGGAAAGGTGTTGAGGATATTTGTTGAAAGGATTTAATTTCTTTAAGGATAGGACTTAAGACTGAAAAATTCCCTCTAATATCTGTTCACTAATCTTTGAATGTTCCTATGCAGAAAGCTTCTTCAAAGCATCTTTTTGCCTGGTGCACCATAGCTGTATTTATTTCTGAATTCCAGATACTGTAGGTACAGGTGATATTAAAAAGACAAATTCTGTTTGTTGTGTGGCTTTTTTTTCCTCAAGCTTCTTTTGCTTGCACCTTCAGACTTCTCCCTGAAGAATTACTTTGGYTATTTATGCTGCTCCGTTCACCAAGAATAAAGCTTTATTTTTACACTGATCTAAAATTGACTGAGCTCATAAAATACTTCACACTGATTTGTGTTTGTGGCGGAGGCAGTTCTTCATGGTTTTYAATGCATGTCTAACAGAGGCCTTTTATATAATCAAAAATACATTTTAAGGAGGGAGGACACAAATTTTTTTCTCTGCTGAAGATGCCCACTCYGAGCATGCAGAGTTCATTAGGACAGTGGGGGTGATAATAATTGATTGTTGACTAATTGATATTTGGCTTGAGCTTTCCRCTTCCTTCTGGAGCCTTTGGTGGATGCAATCATCAAATGTGRCAATTCAGTGTCATGTGTGAAAGCTAAAATTGCTTGAAGTGTTAGCTGAAAGGTCTGACCTCCTCCACAAGAATATTTCAAAAAGATTGCAGTGTCAGCGTTCTGTGAGGAAATACCACTTCTAAAAAAAAAAAACCAAAAAAAAACCAGGAGGGTATTTTTGTAATGCTGGACATTTTATGTCAAAATAATGGCAAATCTTTATGTTCTCTTATTCTCCCCCCTCCACCACCCCAGATGAAAATGGCAGTCAAAAGTAGGACTCTTTGAATAAACAAAACCAGCACTTAACACCTTCACATATATAATTTTTATATAAACAATATATAATTTTTATATAAACAATATACTATTTTTATGTAACAAGAAGAATATGCTAAAAACCTAAAATAGCAGCTAACTACTTTTCTGGTGAGAAGTTAACTTCTTTTCCAGTGGGAAGTAAGGAAAATCTTCCTCCTCCTCATCTTTTAATTTTAATTTTTTCACTTACTCCAGTGACAAAGAGGACAAGAAGTGTGAGAAAAAGAGAAAAAATAAGAAAGAGATTTGTAGAATGAAAGATTGGCTGTCTGTTTTTGTTAATGTTGAAATTTTGGTTAAATATCATGTATAGTATTAAAATATTTTATTTATTTGAACTTTCAATTTGTTATAACTTCTAAAAAAGAAGCTGAAAGTTTTTGCATTTACATGTTCATGTCAGAAAAATTACTTTTCAATAAATTGACAGATTTTGAGTACCCACATTTTCCAATATTTGCAGGTGAAAGGATGCATATTGTTGCCACTTTTTGAATACTGACATTTTTGAAAACTGTCTTAAACTAAACACCAACAACATTTCAATGTAGTTTTTAATGTCATAGTGACTAAACATGAGAGCAAGTTTTCAATAAGAGAATGAATATCTGAGCATGTCTCATGAAGGCAAAGTGCATAATACATTTTTGATAATGGCAGCAGAACACCCTTTTGTTTGGCAATTAAATACTGTTACTGTAGGAACGGCCCTAAATTTTAAAATGTGGGAAATATTTTCTGAGATTGACATTACAAGAGGAAACTCATGGTTATACCAAGCCTCATTAGGTTTAGATGTTTATCCCACAGATGTGTATTTCTCTTTAGCTGTCCCATTTCCATTCTGTTTCCACCATTATCCCGCCCCACCCATCAGATTTCAGACTCTCACAGTCACTTTCTGGAAAAGTTAAGTTGCTCCAGGGAACATTTCTACCTTGCCTGTCCATGCTATGGTGAGGTTTACCCAAAACATAAACTGATCTGGGAAATTTGTGGTTACCAGTGTTACTTGTGTGCTTGTGGAAAGAAAAAACAGCCAAAGTAATAGAGTTTGGTTTTTTTCTTTAATGTACTTTTGCTTACTGCACTGCTTAATTTTCCACATACATTATTTACTCTACTTTGGGGTATTTTGAGAGAAATCCGCTCTCATAAAGCTTTCAGATGAGCATTTTCTAACCTCTTGTGGTGARCATTATTCTTCTTGGTTTCTTAAAATAATTCTCATTATTCATGTTGCATATAAACAAACCACATCGGCTTTGTTTGCCCTTTTCATCTTTTACACATTATCTGAACAATTTAGGAGGTCACTGAAGTGAGTTTTGTGGAAGAGGAAGGCCAAAAAGCCCATTAACAGAGCCACTCAAGCCACTCTGTTTAACAACCAACAAAGAGTACAGTCCAAAAAATATTTTATTCTACAAAGTAATTTGATTCTTATGCAAATGTGTAATTACAGAAATGACCCAGATTGTTTATCCCAGAGAACATCTGTTCTGGTTTTCTGGAGGTGTTCATTTTATCATCTTACTATCAAAAGCAATTTGTASCTGRTTTRTTKACCTGACTGGTCTCACAGTTAGGCYRGGCATTCTGAATGAGGTAYTTTAATACTTTACCAAAAAATTCAAATCACCTGCACCTTGCATAGTCCACCTTAAACATTCACTAATACAGTTAGATTTTTGAAAGAATAAGGAATTGATGGATAATGTTTTTAACGAATCACCTCGTCTTGGTTACCTGTTATGCATATTTCAACTCAGTGCATAATACTGTAATATATAGATAATAATGGATCTCTGTAAATAAATATATATTTACCCTATGGCCAAGACAGATAGCTGCTTCTTCACTTTTAGTGTTTTTCCTCTGTTTTAGACTTCATATCATCAAGCTCCCTTTTATTGATTTCTTCCCTTTGGTTTTTATTTACTCAATCACTTGGAATAAGAAAACCTGGTAAATCGGAGAGAAACATTAATAATATTTTGACATATTATTGGTACTTTTCCTTCAAGCAAGGTCACTTTCTACTCTCTGTGGGCTATAGAAAACAATAAACAAACCTGKTCACTAAAGATGCTGCCATTTGACACAATCTTTGCCTTAAAAACACTGAAATATGACTGAAGTCTTACTAAAATAAGATCACATTTATTTATCCTACATTAAACAGCATGACCTTTTCAGTACCACTTTACATTCCACAGATTTGCTAAAAAGGATTCTATGGTATGATTAACGAACCATTCCACTGCCAGCAATGAAATCTCCAAAGACAGTCAGTAGCTGTCCCTCCCCAGATGCCCCTGAGAAGGCAGATTTGGGGATAAGTTAATCCAGAGTTTTGGTTTTGTTAGCCTGGTGTGGTCCCTCCTGCAGAGCCTCCACGTGTAGTTTCCTTTAATGTGTTCCTGGCAGGAGACAGAGGAAGCAGAAACCCCACAAAGGCACAGAAGGAGCTGGTTTAGGACACTCTCACACAGAATGGGCTCTCCTGAACTGGCACAGCCCCAACTGTGGGGTCTGCTCCCCATCCTGCAGATCCAGGGATCAAATCCTAGGAGTGAGTTGGGCCCAGAGGAAAGAAATGCTGAAGGATATATTCACCTGTTCACAACAGAAGCAGGATTTCACCCCAACCTTCCGTCTTTCCAAAGATGTGATGCTATTGGCGTAGACTTGCACTAAACTATTCTGTCGTGGAGCAATTCCAATTCTGAGATGTCCAATTTTCATCAGTTAAATCTACAAAGAACTTCAGGATCATCTGTGGTGAAAAGTTATGAATTTCAGGCTATACATGCCTATCTAGATAGTTTTATCCTTTCCAAATCAATTCTCAATTCTCATGGCACAGAGGGCTTTCATTGCTAGGTAACACACAACACACCTGTGTTCTCCCCTCGTTGCTCCTATTTAGGCTTGCATTTCATTCCCAAATTGCAGCTGCACTCTGTCAGCTTCAAGTAACAATTTTCTCTCAATCCTCTCTGACTTAATTKGAACAATTTCATTTTGGTTAACCTCTCATCTTCAGAACTTGAAAGACCTGAATGTGCAACACCTGGCACAAAATTTTGCGCAGAAGCACAGGACAGGGAGTGGTAGCAACCCTCTTACAATGGGAATGAGCAGAGGTTGTGGACCCAGTCTGGAAAAAAATTTCACATGTGCACTTGTAGTAAAACACAAGAAATATTCACACACAGGACTTGGAGCACAAGTAGCTGTACTGATGGATTGCTTCTCTGTTTCTCAAGAAGAGCCTGCTTACTTTACATTCTGGTTCTTATCCATCATGAAAGACACTGACACTTCATCTTAGACTGTAATTTTTTTTGTGTAACCCAAGAAGCATTTCAGAACTCATAAAATCAGAGAATGGTTTGTGCTGGAAGGGATCTTAAAGAGCTGTGGGTAGGGACACACCTTCCACTAGACCAGATTGCTCAAAGCCCCATCCAACCTGGGCTTGAACGCTTCCAGGGACAGGGCATCCACAACTTCTCTGGAAAATCTATTCTTGTATCTCACCACCCTCACAGTGAAGAATTTTTTCCTCATACCTAATTTAAACCTACCCTCTTTCAGTAAGCCCTCCTGATCTATCCCTACATGTCCTTGTGAAAAGTCCTTCTCCAGTTTTCCTCTAAACCTTTAGGTACTGGAAAGTGTTATGAGTCTTCTCCACGATGAACAATTCCAACTCTTTCATCCTTTTCATCACATGAGAGGTGCTTCAGCCCTCTGATCATCTTTCTGGCTTTCTCTGGACTTGTTCTAGCAGGTCCATGTCCTTCTTATTTTGGGGGCCCTGGAGCTGGACATTGTATTCCACAGTGGGGTCTCACGAGAGCAGAGGGACAGATCCCTGCCCCTTGTCCTGCTGCCCATGCTGCTTTTCAGACAGTCTGGGATATGTTTGGCTTTCTGGGCCACAAGTGCACTCAATCCCACAGTCCCCAACTTTGAACATTAGCCAGTTTTCCAGGGCTGCTCGTCCCTTTGGGGTTGGTATTCTACCAAGCAGATCCCTGAAGAGGCCAGAGGCTRCTCTCCCAAAATCCAGGTTTAAGAGACTGAACAGAAGACCCTTGACTGTCTTACGATCATTGGCATGGACTGAGACTGAACACCCCAAATAAAGAACCCCAAGGGGAAGAAAGGGGGACTTTTGCTCAAAGGAGTCCGAGCCAGATCAAGGTGGGATGACTGCCAAGTTTCCAGCTCCTGGGCTGGAAGGTACAGCGTGTCAACCATGGATGGCTGCGCTGCTCCTGACGTGGAGACGGAAAGAGAACGGTACGACCCCATAATAGACATTCTTTCCCCACCACTTGGTTGGTTTTTCCATACTTTGCAACCCCCTGGCCTGCTGCCACCTGCTTTCAAAAGGACTATAAAGAGTCTCTCTGAAAAGACCCTGATGGGATCCCCTCAACGGACGTCGATGAACCCATGGAATCTGGACTGCGCAGGCTCGTCGAAGCCATTTGGTAGCTACAAACCCACTCTTTCTACTCTTTCTCTCTTACTTTCTCTCTCTCACCCTCTTCTATAGCAAAAATCCAATAAAATTGTTCATGATTTTGAATATATACTTGCCCCCTTGTTTCTTTTGCACTCTGAGATTCTGATAACGAACCCTCACGACTCCCGCTTGGGTTAAGCGGATCGTGATGCTCAGCTTGCTGTGCACCCTCCTCCCACCAAAGGGTCTCAAACCCCACCATTCCATGGTCACTGCTGCCCTTGAGCCCCACAACCCTCAGCAGCCCCTCGTTTGTGAGAGCAGAGCACCTCTCCTGGATGGCTCCCGTGTCCATTGGAGCAGGAGTTATCACAGTGCATTCCAGGAGCTCCAAGAGTCCCCTGTGCTCTGCTGTGTAGTCCTTCCAACAGATTTTGGGGTGGTTGAAGCCCCTCCTTGGGGACCAGGAGTTGGGAATGGGAGGCTGCTCTTACATGTTTATTGTTGCAATTTGCTTCCCTGCCCCTGAAAGCTATGAAGAAGGAATTCATTCTCTCAAAATTCACACACAGATTAATTTCTTTTTATTAGAAATCTATAGGTATAGTGTTTCGTGAGCAAAAATAATACCAGATTTCTTTAAAGAAAAAGGAATAACACTGTTAAGTTTAATGCCCTAGAATTTCTTAGATGTGATCATGTATTATTTTTGTATTATTCATGTCCTAGTATTATTTTGTTTTATACATGTATTATTTTTACAAAGAGAAAAAGATTAGACTAGGTTTTTATCKACTTATTTTGAAACAACAGTTTGACAATCTGTATTTTTACCTCAGGAAARTGTGAAAAACAAACTCCTTAATAAACATTTTTATTCTTTGCTAAAACAGCAAGGAAACCTTTRCAGTCTATGGTTTTCAGAGGCTGGTACAGAACATTCTATTCACCCACTCTTTAAAGAAAAATAATGCTCTGTGTGAAGTAGTGGAAAATAATTTTCCTGAAAAATATGCAGGCATTTCTTTGAAGTATAAAGAGGTAGCTGTGATGACCAGAGAAAATTACATTTCCTTGATCAAATAGTCAAAAACAGAGGAATCCAGAGGAGACAGTATTCAAAACAGTGGGAAGAAGATTAGGGGCAATTTGCAAAAGATTAACAGGACACATTTATTTTTCAGTAGCTCATTTTCTAGTCCGGACAAAGGGAGCTTGTTTGAATCTTCAGATGTACATGTGCAGCTCTGTGCAAATGTGTGTGTCACAGCTTGCTCAGGGAGTCTCTGGAGGAGGTGCAGCCTCTTATTAGGATGTTCTTTTTGAAACACTTAACATGGGAAAAAAAGAAAAGAGCAATTGAAGCGTTACAGTCAGCAACACACCTCTTCAGCGTCCCAGCCATCAAAACTGAGCTGTGCGTTTGTTATTTATTTATTCATTCAGACAAAAATAGTATATCCTCATGATTCTGTGTAAATAAAACGAGTTTGATTTACTTTATTGCAGAATGTGGTGTGCATCTCATGGGGTATATTATCAATATAATGTCTTCAAGGTACCAGGGAGCCAAAGGATGTGAACAGAACTGCACTCACTACCAATTCCACACAGGTACATTTATATCTCTCAGCAGGTGCAAGCTGCAAAAAAGATCCACTCATGTGATTACATAGCATATAGAAAATTATGCTGCCAGGCTATGCCAACATTTCTACAGTGTCTAATATTGTCTCCATTACAAAATGTCATATTTCAGTTCCCTTCTCTTGAAAACTTAYTGTATTTCAAACAGGGATCCAAAAGCTATGGGCTATATATACGCTCTGGCTTCATCTGTGAATCAATTTTAAAAGATCTCAGCTGGGYTTGAAGAAATTGAATTATTTTCTTTAGGAACAGACCTTTCTGTGGTTGTTTGCAGGTTTTTTCAGTACTTCTGGAGGCACAGAGCGTAGATGAATGGCCCCTTAGGCTCCTCCTGCGGTCAGAGAGGAAAGAAACAATCCTTTGGGAAATGACTCCTTGTCTGGAAATAACATTTAAGACAAATCAAATAAATTGCCCTCTGAATGTCTCTCCCTCTTTTTTGACTGCAAAGCCAGGTTTGGGCTGGGTCCCTGGCCCACACAGTGCTGGCTGAACTGGATCACGTCTCACAGGTTTTCACTGTGCTCTGCAGCAGAAGGTGCCGAGGCATCACCAGGTAAATAAATCCTCTCCACAGCCCTGTGAGTGGCCCTGATGTACTGTCCTCTGTCACAGTGGTGCCAGGTGTTTAAGTGACTGTTGGAACTTGGAACAACAGGCCATGTGTTTATGTAATAAAAGCACTGATCATCAAGAGCTACATAATTCTGAGTCATCAAGAACAACATTAATAACTCAGGAATCAGTCAAAATGTGGCATTGGACTTCTTGCTAGCTCTGTTCAGCACAAATCTCAAGACATTTTAAATGGTCAGGTATTTGAAATGCTGTGCAATTTGTGGTAAGTGCAATTAGGCTGAGCTCTCTGTCTCCATTTCAGTGTAAGGAGCAGCTTTAAGCTGACCCAGTGTCTAAGGAGCAGCTTTAAGCTGACCCAGTGTCTAAGGAGCAGCTTTAAGCTGACCCAGTGTCTAAGGAGCAGCTTTAAGCTGACCCAGTGTCCCTAGCAGGGTGCAGGGTTTTCCCCCTCCCACCTCTCGTGGCTGCAATGCCCAGGTGACCACACTAAGTTGCCCCTGGCACCTTGTGATGTCCACTCCATGCTCCCATGCCCATCAGGTCACAGCCACACCAGCCTGGGGGCACCTGCAGGGAACAGAGCAAAGACAGAGTGAAAAGGGCTGGTGTAGCCACAGGAAGGATTTCTATTTTCTATTTAATATCTCTTTCCAGTAATACATTCTTCTATGTCTCTGTTCATTTATCCCAAGCRCAAATACAGGCTGTGTGGCCTGGRAAAAGAGAGGTTTTAGGGAAATKTTACATGGAGCATAAGATGTTCAGCTTTAGCTAAGTGTTCATAAACTTTGCCAGCAATGCCCTGTGTCCCTGTCACTCACGGGGTTCAGCTGCCTGGACTGTCTCACTCAGCTCTGATATGAACAGGCATTAGAACAGGACCTTGGGAGCTTTTCTGTGTTTTAAATACCTTGAGTACCTGGACCACTGTGTTTATCTGAACAGCACKAYATTRMATGGAGCTATTCTAGAATCTCATCAATATTTCATATGGATTGTGGTGCAGAGCATTTTTATTCCTCTATTAATGTATCCTTTTTAGGATATTGACCTTCTTCCTTTAACTTTCTCKATTGTCTTTAACTTTCTCTRTTGTCTTTAACTGCCAATTGTTAGGATACTTCCTAGTCCATGGTAAAAATCAGTTTATAGGGCTAGGGACTGTGTGTATGCTCCATATTTGAAATTCACCTCCTTAGCATAGCACATGTAATTTATAATCTGAAATAGATCTACAGTATATTGACGAGTACACTGCGGATATGGGGAAAGTTTATTTTGGTGTTACTCAGATTCAGAGTGGGATGACATAAGGTCACAGGGCAAACAAGGAGTGCAACATCTTGGTAAGGAGATTCTCTAAAATTGCTCGGGTGTGATAGCTGAGGTTAGAGCTGTGCAAAATCCATGCCTTGCACTCAGCTCCATGACAAGTTGTTTTTCCAAGCTGGAGATCAAAAAGCAACAGCGAGCCAGAAGATCTGCCCTGCAGAAAGTGGGGCAGGAGGAAGGTACCAGAGGCTGCACGGTGCAAAGCTGAATTGTGCTCTTGAAAAAGAAAAAAAAAAGAAAGAGGAAGAGGAAGAGGAAGAGGAAGAGGAAGAGGAAGAGGAAGAGGAAGAGGAAGAGGAAGAGGAAGAGGAAGAGGAAGAGGAAGAGGAAGAG